>NW_020218567.1:0-1904 GCF_003070985.1 Temnothorax curvispinosus | reverse complement strand
AAATATTGATTTGTGTACATAGATGCAATCTGTGCGATATATAAATTGCATCTATGCACACAAGTCAATATTTTAAAAATTTTAACTTACGCCACTATATATAGCTTTTACCCATCCATATAAGACAAGTTATTACGTACGGGGTTTCTTGTGCAGCCTCGTCTAGAAATTGCATCCTTGAACAGAAGCGGAATGTACTTTTCTGGCGGATGTCCCGCTTCCGCACACGATTTGCTGCGTACGTAACCTTTCATTTTTTTACGAGCTTTTGAATAGCAGTCCCTCAGGTATGTCCATCGAGATTTCATCCACGCTACATCTTTAAAACCTGAAAATTCCTAGTTTAAATAACGAATTCAGAGGCGGGATTCTGTAAATCCTTAACGAGTTTCGATATCATTGCGCAGCTTTTTAACATATATAATACCTGCGCATATATAATACTAAAACTGTCGGAGTTATGAAATTCCGTTACAGCTCGCTTACACGAATACAAACGTACATATTTAGCCCATTTGCGAGTGCACATTAAATATACATTTATGAGTACATAAAACAAAGTAAAATGATAATATATATATATATTACCAAGATTATTAAAGTCTTCATTCCACAATTCTCATTGTACACAGGAGCTTCGCTTTTGAACTGGCAACTTTTGATTCCATAGACCTGGTCTCTGCTCTACGGCATCCATCGATGAGCATCTCGTCCATGATGTCTGCCGAGTATAAAGTAGACTCATTGCGCTACTCTCCGATGGTAGTGCGTCTCTCTGCGTACTTTCTCCTATTTCCTTCAATTCTGTTTACACATAAATTAGAATACTTATTAAATATATTTAATTTTTGCAAACAAATGTTGAAAGATATTTGCTTTCAAATAAAATTACTCATTGTAGCACGCCCCTTCTCCTCGTCGACAACGAGGACACGAATACTTTCATCATAGCTTTCGAAGCACTTATGGGGGCTTGAATCTCCGCACAGGATCCGTACATTATCTGCCCACAGTAACCGCATTTTACAGCCTGCAAATATCAAACACATGTATAACTACATGAATCGCATAATATTTGATATGTTGTTCGTAATGAAAATATCTACGTGCTGAAAATCATGCGGTTAAAACCATATGGAAAAACAATGTGGTAAAACCACATTGTAAAAAAAATCCACATATATGCGTTCAATAATATAAAAAAAGTATTACTATCATGTGGTTTGTCGACATGTCCACACAGATTTTGTCAATACAAGTGTCAATTTCAGGTTTTCTTTGGTAAACAAACAAAACTGTAATCATATAACTTATATTTAAAATTATTATTACCGGCTTTTTTCCACGATTGTTGGTACTCATCTTGTAGAATTGTAGCTTGTTGTTATTATTGATGATATTATTTTTTCAATACAACGGCGTTTAAACCTTGCGCGGGCAGAAACACTCGCCCGATCGGAAAAAATAGCGGAATCAAAAATTCACTAGAATTTCCTAGCAGAATCCGATCCGTCATTTCGATCCGTGCTCAATAATAATAAAGGTGTGATTTCATTGACGCTAGAAACCAGCGCGGCGGCGTCAAGAAAATGTAGTGGGGTTGTTGAAGTTCAGACCGTCTCAACTTTTTAGCGTACCGCAAAATTCAACGAAACTTCTTCCCCCACTACATTTTCTTGACGCTGCCGCTGGTTTCTAGCGTCATTGAAATCGCACCTTAATGGGACTGCACCCTAAGTTTTATAGGATCATCGATAACTTTCCCCGTCGGTTTTAATTTGACTATACATATACCACTCGATTTAGATTTCTTTTCGTTTCGTTTCTCTCGAACTATAATTCCAAAGAGACTTACTATTATTACATCTTTCTTCAACGTCATTAATTCTTATCGCATATGACAA
>NW_020218566.1:0-1795 GCF_003070985.1 Temnothorax curvispinosus | reverse complement strand
CGCGGCAGGCGGGCGGCACATGCGGCAGCGACGGACGAGGCCGCCGATAGCGGGGTACCCAAGCGCCTGGGTAAACACCCGGCTTCAGCAAGTGATCTCCACAAAACACCGACCCACGGGGTGGCTGGCCACCGCCCCAGGGTCAAACCGGAGGCACACCGGCACGAGCGAAGTTCCGTCCGCCGCTAAGGACAAAAATTTGAGGAGTTGCACGCCGCCGAGGGACCGTTGCCCGCACCCGAAGGATCTCGTATCGACAGCACTGCGCCGGGACACCGCGGGCTTGCAAGTTCGCGCCCGATTGGCTCGCGCGCCCCTCAGGAAGGGGTACCGTATCGATTCCGCAATCGAGCGGGTTTAGCGTTTCACTCTTTGGTCGTCCGTCGGCGAGATACGTTTTGTAAGATACGCGATAGCCACCCCGAGTCGGGTATTTCGATATTTGTCTGGCGGATCGAGGATCGTTGGTGGAAGATGACGGCGAGGAGCCCAGGAGGAGGTGTATCACCGGTGAGGTTGCCCGTAAATCGCGATATGTAAAGCCACGACACCGCCCTCCGGTGTACGCTCTCGCTCGGGATAACGCATGTTAAGATCGAGTGTAATTTTGCGGTCGATAACGAGATCGAAGGGCCTCGGAATGGTATCGTGGCCGCGGAACCGTGGTACAAGCGTTATGGCGAATCCCTGGAGATCGCGATAGGCGTTAATGAGTTCGATATCGCGAGTATATTGCGTTGTCCTCGCGACCTTGGTGTACGGCCGCATACGGGCCGGTATTTCGTCAATTGCGTTACCGTTTCTTCGCGTTGGGAAATTCTTGTGTTCGAGCGTCGGTGTTAGCGTATCAATTCGTGTTCGGATCTCGTTATTACGGGTTGATCATTGTGCTCTCGCGTTGAGAAACGTTGCGTCCGGTATTACTTGCGTACGCCCTATGGCGTCTCTGCTCGCGACAACCTCGAATTGCGTTGGGATATTGATGGTATTGTTAATCGCGGTCGAATGTCGTTACCGCCGATTGATTAATGATGTTAGACTTGTACTCTTGTTAAGGAATTACCGGCGTTCACACGCTTCGTGCGTTTAGATGTTACTTGCGTAGGTCTTCCTGGCGTTTCGTGGTTATTAGCGATATTAAGAGTAGTATTCTTGCGTATTATCACTTTCGACTCGAATACTAAATGTGTGAGAATAGCGCCTTCAGCGTGTTTATTAGAGACTCAATTAATATTCCGCGGGTGTCTCGCGTCCGCATTAATATTATTTTTGTTAGATGAATCCCGACACCCCGCCACCGGCTATTCCTGATTTATTTATCGAATTCATCTTGTGTTTGATCGAAGCCGGATGAATAAATGTTATTATTTTCTCGACAACCAGTACTCAATAAATGTTATTTTCTTTGTTACCTGACTGAGTATGAAATTAACGTGTCACCCCGCCGAATATCGCGCTGCCCTTCATTAACCCCGCCCGTGATTAGGTCAAGCTAGCCGATTCCACGCACCTCCACACTTCGTTTTGCGTCTCGTTTAGGTTTTCGCGATTTCGTGGACGCGAATGTACGCGTCTGGCGCCCAACATTCGGAATATTTCGTGGAGTATCGGAGGTGCGAGGAAATCACTGGAGAGGCCAACCATCCCGCTCTCCTAAGTCCTTTTGATCCGGCACACGTCCCGGAGCGGTCCGGGAGTGCAAAAAGTCGTGACAATATATATATGTATATGCGGATATGCGATATACAATTTGATATAATATATGATCTATGACGTTTGTTTATTACTATGTAAA
>NW_020218565.1:0-3400 GCF_003070985.1 Temnothorax curvispinosus | reverse complement strand
GACCAGAACTATCGAATATCGACTAGCATCTCACCCTTATCTGTCTTTAAATGCATTTTCCGGGCAGTATTAATTTTTTTGAAAACACAACGTTGATAGCGTCTAGAACTCTTTAAAAAATGCATAAATGTATTCATAATTATACAGAACTATGTTGGAAAAGCCAGAACTCTGAAAAATCGTTCAGCTTGATATATTTGTTACACTATATTCGTTAGTTTTTCACGTTATTTTAATCAATGTTTTTGGTTTTAAACTGCAGAACTCTTTATAGAACTCGTTTTTAATTGCAAATCAAAATCTGATGAGATATAGTGAGGGAACTGCTGTAAGACAAATTAAGACGCAACGTGAAGTTGTCGTCTTAGTCAACTTTGAATCAATTCTTTTGCTTTAATGGTCGGAATTATTTGTTTAACTCATAGAGAAACTCTAGAACTGTAAACAATTAGTGAGTTTCCACGCCAGCTTCATAGACATGGGATCAGATGGGTTTTGTAATTATAAATTATTTTCTACGGAGTTTAATCGTCAGAACTATTGACAGAATGTGTCTAGACTGGAGAACTTTATAGAATCTTACTCCTCCGTGATCATGTATTCGAAATACGATGAGATGCTGTCAGGTGTTTTTGGAAGTTAGCATCTCATTTCTTAAAAATGCGATTTTAATAGTAAATTCATCAGAACTATTGTTAAAAATTATCAGGAACTGTAGAACTATGCTGGATGCAAGTAAATTTGCAGTTTATTTGTGAGATGCTAACACTTGAGATGCTAGCTTCACACACGTAGTCTATAGGTAATACAATATATGCATATATATATACCAGCAGGTCAGTGATGACAACATCACAAAAAAGAAGAAGAAGAAGACAGTAAATGACACTACTAGCCATCAACATAAGAAACAGAGGCAACCTGCTCTTAAGAAAACTAACACCCAGCCTCATATCTTGTCCCGTTTAAATGACGTTGATAAGAAGGATAAGAAAAATAGGGTCATTCAAAAGGTAGGAATATTGTGCTTTATTTAAGGCCAGTTTATACGTACAATATATATTACGATATGTTTAAATTATTTCTGGTGTCGGAATCTTTATATAGATTTGGGTTGATGATGATGACGATGAGGATGATGATGATGATAACCAGTCTAAATATAAATGGTCCAAAGACAGACTTGTGGACAAGATTAACGTCCTAGAATTGGATATAAAAAGGCTACACCTGGATAATACGAGATTAAAGGCATTGCGCTGCGTAAATGAGGGTAACAGGATTTAGTTACAGATTGCGGATAGTGATCCACATCCAATGCTTTGATGTGTTTTTAATTAAAAGCTTTTATCTAATTGCAGCTTTAGAACCAATGCTCAAGGATGTTGACAAGCTCAAGAAAGAACTGGCCTCCTTAGCCAATAGTAAAAGCAGGATTAGCACTAGCCACAGCACCATGACGAGCCATACAAAAAGCAGCATCCACGATACCAGCAATAAGGTACATATGTGATAATTTTTTTCAATAGCAGTAGTAAATAAAAGTTAATGACAGTAGATAAAAATTAAAGTTAGCCACTAACCTTGATATTTTTTCTCTCGGTATTCTTTTTTTTTTATAATATCCTCCAAAATTTCGTATTTAATTCGTATAATTTGATTTTCTATTGTGAGATCTATATATACTTGATTTTTGTACACTCAAAGTATCTCGAATTTAAGAACGCTGTACATTTTAATGTCTCAATGTAGACTATATATAATAAATAAATTCCTAAATTTCTGTATGACAAATAAATTATTTTGCACCAACAACCATGATGACTCAGTTGAAAACAGGCACACGGCCAATATGGCGGGCGCATAAACCAGCTTATACACGCGAAACAATATATGTGTGCTTGTGAGCACACGTATGTTCCACGTGTATGTGAGCCGGCTTATGGCCGCCATATTGGCCGTGTGCCCGTTCCCAATAGCTATTAAGTATATTAAATTTGATAATTATATGATTATTATATGAGCCTTCCTTATTTGTAAGATTTTTTTTAACTTAATATATGATTACTTCGAAATAACTTACATAATTTAGTTTTAATGTGTGAGCACAATAAACCTAATATATTTTGTGTCAATTTTTAGGATATCTTCCGCCAAGCTCCTACGACAAGTGTTACTGCCACTGTGGCGGAAAAAACTTGTGTTCCTGCTCTGCCTGCTTCTCATGCCAGCAGTAAAGTACAAGTATGTGAAGATTTTTTCAATTGCAGAAATAACATTAATTGATTACTTTGAAATAACTTATTGCTGGTTTATTTTTAATATATGCTGTGCGTTGAGCACATATATAAGCCTAATTGTTTAAATTGTTAGGCCCTAGTTACAGCAGCAGATGATGTTGCATTGAAAAATTCTGACTTACAATTAGTGGAGGAGTTACCGGCTAGTGGAGAAGTTACTACTTCTATTAATTTATTGGAGGTGGATGCTGTGCAAATTGTTACAGACGTTCAGAGACCGCCTGAAGATAATCCGGAGGTATTCATTTATTTTTCATGCATAATATGTTAATAATTAATTTATTTTGTGTATCCGTTACAGCAATGGATAAATTAACTTTCAATTTTCCTAACAGACTATCAGTTTTGGAGGGCGGGAGGTTCAGAAGAAGCTGGTGAACCGCCTCAACAAGCAGAAGGGTGTATCCTCCTACACCGCTGCCTTAATGGGAATAGTATTTAGCCAGGAAGAGATGGCACACTCAAGCATAACAGGGAAAACATGTAATTTCTTGGCTAAAACTAACCAGAAACCCCATGCAAAAAAAATGTTGGATCCAGCTGCAAGAGAGGCTATAACAGGTACAATAATTTTCCTAATAGCTGTTTCGTTGGATATACACACAATAGCTATAACTCTCAATATAGTTCTTATGTGTAGGTACATGATTATATAATGCGTTATGATGATAGAAGCATAATAAATACTTTTTGCTCTTGTTTCGACAGATTATGTGCTACATCAGTTTGGAGTAACACCAACCACTGAGGAGAAGTTTCGTACAGAAATAAAGGCAGCCATTAAAACCAAGCTCAACAATGAGTCGACGGCTTATCGATACAAAAAAGTGAAAGGGTGCGAACAACAGCAAAAACAAGTTGAAGAAGCACATGAGCATTGAGATTTTACTACTACGTACTCTCATGCTCAACGTACATTATATAGCTGCTAAGCAACAGAAATCAAATATATATATAACAAAATAAATATAATGTATACAGGTTTTTTAATATTTTCATTAACATAATAAAATTCTTTATATATATATATATATATATATATATATATATATATAAATTTCTAATTAAATGTTTTCATGTTCTAGCAGTGCAATGGTATA
>NW_020218564.1:1226991-1276346 GCF_003070985.1 Temnothorax curvispinosus | reverse complement strand
TATATATATATATATATATATATATATATATATATATATAAGTATGTTGTAAAATCGTTAAATAATGCGGTATTATTTTACTTTCCTCCAAAAAAACACTTATTAATTTAAAACGTACTCTTAATTAATGAAATGTATTCCAACTATATTATGGCACGTAAACGACCTGTGTCATTGGCCACGTTTATTTTTTTATAATGTATCTATCGATGGAAATTTTGTCAAGTATTATTAATTATCGCTGTTGTATAATTAAAACGAGTAGAAAGGCGAGTAGACACACGTGGCTTCCATGATCGGATATCGATTGTATATATTTAACGCCGTACCACATTAATTGTGAAAAAACTACATATAGCAAAAAGTAATTTTTTCTTTATCTCCATAACTGAACTTAAATAATGATACATTATTAATTTATCGCTAATATATTGAGAGAATCTCGCCCAAGTGCGGAGCGATCTTCAAAGTAATAATAATTATATTATTTCTTGAAACGCTGTACGTTTTAAATTTACAATTTTGGTTGTGTTCTAAGACACAAACAATTTGAAGAACTATACATTGCGATTTATCAAGATATATCCATCTTGGAATTTTCGCGACGAACAATCTCGATATTGTCTATTGTTTTAATATGGCTTAAAAAAAAGAACACTACGGTGCTATTCAACATGTTCGATCTAAGATTCGTAAGTTTTGTAAAATGTGACATAAGCGTCGGCTCGATGAAATAACTTTTAACTGCATCTAACGCGATAGAAATATTGCTTCGCGTTCGCATCGATGATTATCGCATTGAATTGTTATTAGATAGATTTACGCGCTTCGATCGGGCGGATATTCTATCCTCGATATAATGCACGCGCGCGCGCACACATACACACACGCACACTCACACACACACAAGCGCGCGCGCGCGCGTGTACATATACACGTATATAGTAAGAGCAAATATTGTGTGTGCGTGCGCGCGCGCGTGCGTACGTGTGAGTACGTGTGCGCATATAAATTAAGGATCAACGTGTTTCCTAACAAGGATGAAAATTTCATTTAACATACATAGAAGAATATACGTAATGTATTGTCACACACTAACACTCTTACGTAGTACTTCCCGCGGAAAAGTAGTCGACTTGAAATTTTATCACTCCAATCGATTCAAGTATATGGCCAAGCCAAGGATCAAATGTTTTCCTGATCTTCGTTGTCTTCACCCCCGAGATTTTCCTCGCTGTCCTGCCGATCGATTGCCACGAAAATGGCTACGAAGCCTTTGTTTGAGATTGTATCATCCGTTCTGAACCTTACTAGTAGCGCCTCGCTCATGGAAATAAAATCAGTGGTATTCTGTAAAACGTAACGATCACGATTCTTGATGCAACGTGTTTTTATTATATATCTTTGTATGTTTCCATTATTCCATTGTTATATTTTTGGAAGCGTTCGACAAAATTTGAAGACACACTTACGGAATTACCGCAAAATCTACCATACGGTGGACTAGACGCATCTAGACCGGAAAAAACCTCAACAAAGTCATATCCACATTCGGTTTCGTATTCCAGTTGAAACGAAAGAAAAGATAAGTGAACATTTTTGCCAAGCGGTGCTTCTATCACCCAGTCACAGTCAGTTCTGTGATCGTAATGGTAATAACCGTACTTGGCGTGAGAATATAAATGTCTCACTCTATCCGTTGCCATGAGATGACCACCGCAGGCTGTAACGCAAATTAAAGTAAAGAGTTGCGCGTAACTATACGTTATGTGCTAAGTATAAAGACCTCTAAATTATACATATATTTAAAAAAAAAATTCTTCATTCACGCTTTAATATTATATGATACTTGGACATTTGATAAATCGCGGATCCTCGCGCCAAAATCCATTGCCGACACTGTTATAAAAAAAAAAACTACCTGTGCTATGGGTGGCCAAGAACCCTTTTCTCTGCACGGATGCATCGCTCTTGAAAACCATATACATTTGATTGCCCGTAGCGAGAATCGGATGTGGTTCCTTGTTACCGCAAAATCTACCTAAAGTAATGCTGTCCGGTGAATCTCCGTCGTAAATAGCAATATGATCGTACGCGCATTCTTGATGCGGCTCCATCTCGAAAACTTTAAAAACCTGCGACATCGTCGTGTATTAATATCTCTAGCTCTTCGCGTACGTTTTCTCTTCTCCGAATAAATCTTTTCTTTTTTATCTTTTTTATTTCATATTTCTTTGAGACAATATATACTATCTTGTAGCGCGCGAGCGAACGTTATACACAAACTTTGCGAAATAATAAATATAGCAATATGATCGTACGCGCATTCTTGTTGCGGCTCCATCTCGAAAACTTTTAAGACCTGCGACATCGTCGTGCTATCACGCGTCTCTCTTCGTACGTTTTCTCTTCTCCAAATACTCTTTTCTTTTATCTTTTTTATTTCATATTTTTTTGAGACAATATATACTATCTTGTAGCGCGCGCGCGCGCGTACCCGTACACAATAACGTTATACACAAACTTTGCGAAATAAGAAATAATTATATGTACGAACCAATTTTATCCGATGGCCTGGCTTCGTAGTAAAATGCCAAACGCAATCCTTACGGCCAGGATAGTAATCCGGGTAATTCGGTGAGGTGATTGTTCCCATGGGTGCGGTAATTTCATATTTGCAGCCACCCTCTTTGCAATCGTGACCGTTTTCGTCAAGTGTGAATCCATTGTGGCAAGAGCATTGATAAGAACCTATCGTATTCTTGCACTCGTGCTGACACCCACCGTTATTATTGGCACACTCGTCCATATCCGTGAAAAATACGGCAGCAAAGCCTGATTTTTGGACGCTGTTCAATAAAACGCGCGATACAAATAATGACAAGAATATTGATTGTTTCTGTGCGATACAGTGCGATAAATCTCGACTAATGTTTTACGTACGCCGATATAAGGTAATTTTAATGTAAAAGTGCTTAGAGAAAATGTTTCCGTTTAACGTAAAAAAAAAGAGGAGAACGTGAAACGCCTCTGATGCTTTGGTACTTTTGCATTACAAAATTTGCGGTTCCTATAACCGCCGTCTTCGTACATACCTTTTGTCATCAAAGACATTCCCAATTCCAAACATAGCACATTATATACGTAAATATACGATGCGTCGACAAATCTCGATTCGATTTTCAATCATTTAAACATTTAGGCGGGGAAAGCAGAAAGAGGAGGGAGAAAGAGCGAGAGCACGCGCGTGCGTATCATCTTCTTTGAGCGAAACGCCTTTTCTCGCTCTTCCATCCGATTGCTCGAGTAAAATACTGATAAAATTGGATCGAATGCATTGATCGAAAAACGAATGACGAAAGGTATGACGGCGTGACGCTGCTACGTCACTACCTACTTTTTCTGTACGAGAGAGAAAAAAAGAGGGAGAAAAACACTACGTGTAAGAAGATAGACGACGTGGTGGTAAAACCTGTTGTCAGATGTAAAGGTAATCCTCATAAAATTGCCTTCGGATGTGATAAGTGGCGGTAATCGTGCGCCACAAAATGTCCCATGCTTTCTGAGAACGTCGTCGCCAAGCTTGCTGGCCACTTCCACAGAGTCGTACTCGCATTCTTCCTGGTATACGTTGTTGCCTTCGAGATCGAAATGCGTGAAATTTAGAGTAATGCGATATTGAGGCGGAGCGATAATTTCCCAGACGCAATTTTTGTTTCCTGGATAAGTTTCGGGAAACGATGGACTCGTGATAGTGCCATTGCTATCGTCGAAAAACCCACCGCAAGCGTCTATGGAAATGAATTACGTTTTATTATATATTGGCTGGCTTAAACAGATTTTCCACCTTCCGCCGCGGGAAGAAACCGCGTCGTTCTTTACCTTCGCAATGTTTGCCGTCAGAGTGTAATTCGTAACCAATTTTACAAGAACACTCGTATCCACCGAGCGTA
Source organism: Temnothorax curvispinosus (assembly GCF_003070985.1). Taxonomy (NCBI): domain Eukaryota; kingdom Metazoa; phylum Arthropoda; class Insecta; order Hymenoptera; family Formicidae; genus Temnothorax; species Temnothorax curvispinosus. The sequence continues at coordinate 1,272,393 of NW_020218564.1, read as the reverse complement.
TTGATACAATCGTGCTCGCAACCGTGATCCGTTAACACGCACTCGTCGAATTCTTAAACATTAAAGTAACACTGCAGTAATTAGTCATCTACGTGTAAGTACGCGCGCGACAATCGATCGAGAATACGCGAAATTCGCAATGTGGCCTGTGTGCTCTTGTACTACCGCTTTCGCTATATGTATATTACGTTCTATTACCTTTCATAAAAGTTGCCGAGAAACCAGCTTTTTGAACGGAGCCGTCGCTGATGAACTTAACGAGCAGCTTATTCCCCGTCGACTTAATATCTGGCGGTATCTTGTATCCGCAATAAACGCCGATTAAGGGGGAATCGTTGTTATGTCCGTCACGCACTTCAACGTAGTCGTACACGCAACTGTCGTGGTTCTCGATCTCGAAAGACTGGAATTTCAAGGCCACTTGATAATCTTGAGGTACGGACAACTTCCACACGCACTCTTTGCTGGATTGATATTCCTCTGGATAATTTGGCGACTCCAGATGTCCTACGCCATCTAATTCGACATCGCCGCCGCAAACGGCCTCGTAACTCGCAGTGAAACCACGATGGCCACTCTGCCTGCTGGAAGTCACATACGTTACCAGCATGCGACTTCCACTCGACACTATTGGCTCGTGCATCCTGCCACTGCCGCAATATCGACCTGAATTCAAAAATGAACGCCAAGAGTTTGAGCGAATTATATAGAATTGTAGAAGAGCGTTATTATACATAGGCTTCTCCTGGCAAGCCTGATGGTTCCCTCATCTGGGCTAATGTCCATTTCTGTCAATGTAGATTAACTTCAATCAAGGTTTAACTTGATTTCTTCTTTTTTTTTCTAACTTTTAGAACTAGAAAAAAATGACAGGTAAGTTAAACGGAGATAAAAATTAACCTGCATTGATAGAAATGGACATAACGAAAACAACGCGTGCAAAGGATCCCGCACACTTCTTACGAAGAAACCGGCTTCTGTCAAATTGACTAAATTTTTTATATGTGATTGCTTTTATGATGCTGATCAAAAGTCTCGCAATAAGCATGACCTCAGAAAAGCTCAACTTTTACAATTACGTGGTACGCCCTGCAAAGCAAAACCTAAAAGAACCTAGTCTCTAAAAGAGATAGAGACTAATATAGTTTTCACAAGCAACCATGCATATCAAAAATTTAGCTAATTTGACAGAAGCTGGTTTCTTCATAAGAAGTGTGCGAGGTCTTTTATTAAAGTTACGTACGATCCACACGTACAGCTTTTCCTAAACGCTTCCTAATCGCTCCTTTCTCATATAATTTCGCTAATCTTTCGCCCCTCTTTCGCACTATCGAGAATGTTGGATGACCCAAGCACTTCGCGCGCGCGGGCTTCTTTGATATAAATAAATGATTATACCTAAGGAGGAAGGAAGAAAAAATTTCTCACCTAATACTCGACTCTTGTACCAGTACCCGTCTCGAATCTCAAGGTAATCGCTCCGGCAATAATCACTTTTGAATATGTCGAGAGACGTGATATTTAATACGATACGTTCGCCATGCGTCGCCGTAATCCTCCATTCGCATCGTTCTCCATCGACAGACGGAGAACTATTCGGGTGATTCGGTGATCCGAAGTTACCACTGTTCTCCTGAAAGGTTCTACCGCATTCTGTAAAAATTCACCAGTCGTTCAAGTCTATCCATTTAATTGGGTTAGGCTAAAAGAAGTCAAACGACATATCTGGCATATATTTCGGACAAAACGAAGCGCAAAGGATTTAAAATATTTCAATTTTAGCGTGTTCACACTTTTAATTCTTATTTTCTCATCAATGTATAAAATATATATGTATATTTAGTACTGTGTCATCGACCGAAAAATTTGATCGTAGAAACTGACGAATGTTAAATGTTTCAACGTCAAGCTTCCTTCATTTTAATGCAATATATATTTAATTTTTCATAATTACTAATTTGAAAATCCCAACAAGAATGCACAAGATTCTTATTGCGTTAAATTCTTACTGTGACACTTATACAAAAGATTCGTTTGTGCGATGTCGCCCTCGCTCAATCTAATTCTTTGTCCAATCTCGGGTCTCTTTTTTCCATGGGTTTCCATAGGTAAGATCGTGTCCAGATAAGTGCCTTTCGAAAAGGTATTCTTTGCATAGTGCATAATAGAGTCATAATCATAGGGCAAGCCGAGTGAATTAACCTCTTCCTCTGTCAACTTGTTGAAATTGTACTCCTGACCTGCAACAAGACATAGTATTTTCGCCGAATTACACAAGTTCACCTCGTGTGCCGTGTGGAAAAATCTCTAAAATGCAATGCGCGCGCGCGCGTGTATGCGTGAGAATATTTCTTTTTAAATAAATTAATGTTAAACCATCTAAAGAGCTCTATAAGTTTGTGCTTATAACGATAAAATTATGAAAATTTTTCTTTAATTTTCGATATTAAGCATCCTTCTAATCCTTGATCTCTGTCGTCAAGAAGGAAAGAAGAAAAGAATTGCAAATTCGTCGGATAATGAGATAAATTGTCGACTCGCTAGCCCATAATAGCGACATTGGATTCCTCGATTACAGGGAAATAAATTTTCTCGAGATTCATACGTATATATTAATAAACCTGTATGTACATTTAATATTACCTTTTAATATCGGTAATTTAATTTTTTGAGTTTTCATAGTTGTTAGAATTTCCACGTAGCAATGTAATATATATTATATAGCGTCATGCCGCTATTTCGCGACATACCGATGTGTTTTCTATTGCGTATCATTAACAAAAATGATACGTTACATATGCGCGACACTTTGCAACACACGTAGACAAACGATCGACAAATGTAAATCTTTTCGAAACGATTTCTATCGTATCATTTTATCAAACACAACTAGCTGATGTTAGAAAATCTTCGACGCATCGGTTTCTTTCAAAATCTGAAGCAGACGGATGTAATATTGTCAATAATTTTAAGGCCAAATAATGAACCTTTGTATGTACATAGTGATGAGTGATTGAAGATAAACTATATTTTCGATGCGCAGACAAACTACACCTCCGAGCGGCTGCGATAGTAAATTTCCGATATTAAATATCAGCTATCTCTCCAGCTTAAATAATATATTACAATCACATTTTAGATTAGATTAGATATAATTTGAAACAAGTCGAAAGATAAAAGACCCTAAGTGCGGTACTGAAATATTGTTCCTTTGAGCTCTGAAATATAAGAGCACTTCTTTGAGAGCGCGCTTAGCGGAATGCATATATCACATAGGGCATAATTATATTACTGACAATCTCTTAAATCGGTCCTTGTACATACCCTGCACAACAGCGATGCAATAGCTTTGATTAATGAGAAGATGGACGGGTCCCGTGCATGCCAATTTACGTTTTACACAACTCAATACACAAATGTTTTACAATATTGGTTCAATTGTACAGCGTGTGTTACGCGATGACTATAAAATCTCGCCAAGTAAAATCCATCCCAGATCCTATAAGGGAGTTGGAGATTTGACAAATCTTCGATCATGTCAGCTCCCATACCGAAAAGATTAATAGGATCGATTTGAGAATGATTTTTAAAAAGATGTGTGATGAATGATTAAATAATGAGTACCGCTATAACCTTAGTGGTCTAATTACAATTATAACTTTAATTTAATAAAAGAAATCCGTTCAAAAATTTACATACTGATTCCAGAGATACGCTGGCCAATAAACGAGTCTGGAAAAGAGCATGTAAAAAGGACAAGAATTTTTAGAATATTTTTTTATCTGAAACTTGGTCATTCATTATTCCTACTTTGAAAATGTATTTTTCTTTTATAAAACTCGATAATTATAATTTTCAAGAGATTAACTTAATCGTTGGGCATAACTGGATCACAGATTAACTGTATTAAATTTTGAAATTATAAATAAATTCCGCTCACGTGATATTGATGTTGTTAGCGATAAATGTGACATCTTCCACGTATAAATATTTCAGGAGAAGCCATTCTGTCGCGCGCGCGTGCACAGCATTATTCTTTTAAATGCAAATCAAAGTAAATAAGCGATTGCATTTGCTATACTTGGATTTATTTAACATGGAAGGTATTATTGACATTAACTTACGTAAAAGATCATGCCATACACACACGTGCGATATTCACAGTTTCGGAATAAATCAGAGAGATCGTGCACTTACCACTCATAATATTATCGCGGATGATTTGTACATGACGGTCACGATCCGGTCGAGTATGTTCATGCCAAAATCCAACGACGTGACCCAACTCGTGTACAACTATACCAAACTTGTCACAGTTTTTCCCGATGCTAATAGCCTGCGGTCCATTACCTCTCTTTCCAACGAAAGAACAACATCTATCGAGAAAAATTTAGCAGGTTAAACATATACACAAGTTTCGGACATGACGTCTTTATCTTTTCTCCTCTTAAAATCATATAAAAGATATCGGGGGGGCACATTGGAATATCTTATGGCCGCTATATATGTATAATTATCTTCGCGAGAGAAAGATTCGAGAAATGAACAAAGTCAAGTGAGGATATATTCGCTTAAAATGACTCGAAACTTTCGAATTGCTTATATACATATACACACACGCACACACATATATGTAAATTGATAAGAATAAGGACGATAAATTGTGCAAATCAAGCGCTATACGGATATATGATGTAATAATAATATTGTCTGTGTCATGCGCGAGGCGCATACTCTCTCTAGACTCACCCGCAAGGTCTTTCCGTAAACAAAATGTAATTAGGATGCTCTCTAGGCACCCTCTCTACAAATTTGACGCAAGTGAAATTTTCCCAGTGTCTCATCGCCTGCTTGAACAAGGCTTTATGTGCGCCGGAAAAATTTCCATCGATCTCGTAAGGGATTACACCGTGATCCCACACTCGTTCCTTCCTCGCGGTAGCCGCCCGACGTATTCTGCTTAAATACACATGTCTCGTGCCACTCTTGTTCGCCAAGTATTTCGGTTTATGTTCTATATCATAGAACTCGATGGAACGAAGGCGTCGATCGTGTACAGAAACGATTTCGTCCGATGCATCGGTAATAAGGCCATGTATTCGTCGATTGCAATGACTGTGAGAACATCTGCGTAAAATTCTAATTGTAAGGATATACATACAAACGTATAGCGATATCACACGTACATATACATATATAGTCTTGTACATGCGCGCACGCGCACACAAAAGAAAAAAGAAAGAAAAGAAAATTTTAAAACCGCAACCAGAAATATATGCGCACATGCCTGCTATGTGATGCAATTGCAATTGTGATGAATTCAAAAATATAAGCATTTGTAAAGCGGAGAACGATTCCGAAAGTATAGCGATAAATGCGAACGTAACTGTGAACGCGTAACTTTTAACGAGAGCGCGAATGAAATTGGCAATTGGCATTGGCAATCGCGACGAAACGCAACGTTAGGGATCACATTTTATTGTATCGCGATTGGCAAACATTATAGGAAGAATAAAGAATAAAACGCAACTAAAATCTAACCAGCAACAAACTAAATCCATGATAATGCTGGTCTAGTAACGATAACCATCAACGATAGCTGTAAAATCACTATTCAAAATATATTACATTGTTTCACGTTTTATTCTAGACATGTGTTTTACGTTTTCGTATATTTTTCCTTCGCGTAAGAGAAAAATACCGATTCGAGTTATATATCAATTGTATGTTATATCAATCGGGGCGCATTTTGTAATGCAAACAATCTACTAATTTGTAATAAGATGGGGTGCGCGTGTGATCGGTACTTCGATAGGACTGTTGTGGGGACTGTCGAGCGACTGTGAAAGATCGCTCTGCTGCACTGCTGTGTGCACCTACCACCTATCAAGATCTCATAGTAGATAAATATATGGGAAATCGAGGTATCACGCCGCGCTACTGTACAATAAGTGATCCCTTAGACTTATAGACAATTTAAGCGTATCCGTGTGAGCCCTTATATGTTAGGCAAGGCGTTGCTGAATCAGCAAAGCGTTACAATTACGATTAATTAGCGTGTCTCGCGTGTAAGCCGCCTTCAAGTATCACGATCGTAAGCATCGTGAGAAACGAGGAGAAGTACAGTAGAGTGCGTTAATGAATCCGGTTGAGATTTACCGGAGCATTTACCGTGCTTCCTCTATGTACTACGCGTAGCTCGTTGTTGCGCCTAGTTGTGCTGTGTTGCGAGGAGATTAGCCATCTATTTCGCTGCTTCGACGAGATATTATACGGCATGACCGCGCGGTGTAGATCGTACGATCTGTTCGAGAGAGGGGCGGAAGAGAAGAGAGGAAGAATACACAACTGAAGATGCTAACGTGCAACGTATAAATGTTGATCTATTTCTATTGATAATAAATCGTTGCTGTTAAAAAATGATGCGAGTGTGATCGGTCTTGATCGAATTTATTCAACATTTATAACTTATGCATACCTATTTATATATGACACTTCGCATAACAATTAATTAATGTATAAATAAGCTTTTTTTTTCAAGTCTAAAGACAAAATTTGCTCCATGCCTTGATTTTAAACAATTATTTTCAAGATAATTGAGCGTTTTAACCAGAGGCGAATATACTTGAGAATCGAAAGAAAAACACGCACGCACACACAGTCGTTGTTTATTAAACATCATATTGTAACGGTCTTCGTTTCGTATAGCTTCACAAAGTTTCGCACTCGTATATAGCGTACTCTGCGCATGTACGTACATGTCAATGTGTTAATCCCATAGGGGTGAAAACCCAAAAGGGTCGCGATACATATATAGGGATTGGGGAGCGCACCGAACGTATAGATTAAGCTTTGAAACAAGCTTACGAAAGCGCGTGTTTACGCCCTATATCCGATATCGATGAAACATGATCGTATGGCGGTGATTCCCGACGAAGCTCTAGAGAATTCTAGGGAGGAGATTCAGCCCTCGCTGGACCCGCGAACGCGTGGCAGATACGAAACACGGATCAGTGGAAGCTCTAGGAAAGACGAATGAAAGGGGACGAGCAGCGCTCGTCAGTCAACTATATAAAACGGATTTTCTTTTCTTCCAACTTTGTAAACTAGCTAAAATAATGACTGTTTGTCGATTTGTCTGTGCCAAAGTTCCCGTTTATTTACAGATTGTATTGTTATATAGCAATCTCTTATTCTTGTATACTCGAATATACATATATATTCGATTTATTTATTTATTTATCTGCACGCACGCGCACACGCACAGCTCTTCCGTCTGATCGCTCCTATATCGTTGATAGTAATGTGACTACTACTGTCTATAGAAACTCTAGAATGCAACCTAGAACATGAAGTCAAAACGATTCGATACATCGCGGGTAAAAGATATAACACTAATGAATGAAAAAGTCAGAAAGCTATAAGCTTCTTTTCGCATTTAACTTTCGTGTATAAGAGTACACAAGGATAATGCGCGCGAACGACGTACCTAACATCACGGGCATACGCGCGAAATGTCGCTGCCAATGCTGACAAGTTATTGGCAGTTCGAGGGCTGAAAATGTCCGGACGTATGGGGTATAGTATCTCAAACCCCATTTTCCAGCTTTACGACAACGGCCATTGTTATTGGCATTGCGAGGTAGCTCCCGCTAACGGAAATACCGAGTTGGCGATACTTAGAAATTGATACGCTCGCCAATAGCCAAATGAAAGAGTGATAGGATATATATACATATATGCCATGCCAAATCGCAAATCTCGCGTTCGGGATCTTTTTCAACAATTTAATTGCGCATCCACAGTGAATCAACCATTTGATTTTTTATTCGGAAAACGATTTACGCGTGCACGTAATAATATCAATGGAAAATACTACGAATAATGTCTTTCATGCGTATAAGCTAGTATTATTAACTTGTGTCATTTAGCCAACATTACCAATTTATGTCATCATTTATATATCAAGATTTACTATGCGTATGCTGGCGATATGAAAGCGAGATATCGGGACACGTATCGAGTCAAAGCAAAATAAAAGTAAACAATTCGCCACGCTAATGACTAACCGAGCCATGCTAGCTAATCTATTGCATCGTAGAGCTGCTAACGTTGTGATAACGTTTTTTATTAATTTTAAATTGAACATTAAATCGAATATCTATATATTTGACTAAATTTGATTGCGCCTTCCTACCTTCTGCGATGATGACGTCGACGTCGTTGGTTTGCGACACTTTGCGTATTCGTTTCAGGTTGCGCGGTAAATGTTTCCTTGACGCCGCCTGTACGTACGCGACCTACATATTTATTATCCTCGAGAGTTAAAGTTGTAGGGGTTGTAGAGGTTGAAAATTCGAGAGGCACGTCGTCATTCGATTGTTTAGCTGTCACTGATCGACTCGATATCCAAGTCCTCCTGAAAAGCTGTCGATGAGCTTGTTGTCCAAAATGCCTTTTCTTTGAAGCTTGGGTCGAGAATTCCAATCTGATAGACACAATAATAGGCACAACTATCAATCGGTAAGTTCATCATTTTTTTTTTTTTCTATGCTATTTATGCATATATATTTGACTATATAATATAATAGACAAATATGGATGTAATATCCATACAAATAAATGAAATAAAATAAATTAGGGTTAAATATTTCCAGAAGATACGTATATATTTTTATTTACAGGATGAAAAGAACGACCATATACAAAACGCATTTTCCGTTGAGATTTTTATATCATATTTCCTTCTCTAAAATTTATGTCAACACTTGTGATAATATTTTCTCACGCGTAATACTTGAAAAATATGCATTACGCAATAAAGAAAGATGTCAAATGTATTAGATATGTTTCACTTAATTATTTTTGTATCGTGTGAAACGCACGCGGTATAAGAGAGTATATATTATAATAAGTAAATTCATTGTAATACCTGAATTCAAAGCCCTCGTCTTTCACTGCGGGATTAGTATCATCGTTTCTAGCACTAAAGCTGAAACCATCTTCGGATTCGTCACCCGTGCTATATTGGTTGCGGTCTATCATAATAGGCTCTGACTTTTCTCGAGCAACCATCTGATCGTGCTCATGCAGCACCTGTTTGTTAGCATCGTGTTCGCTCTTAAACTGGAGAAGCTCTGGAATAAACAGTTTGATTTCTTCGAATTGAAAATTAATTAATTATGAAAGTTAACCATAAATATATATAATCGCAATTATATAAATAAACACGAGTACTTTTTACAATTGCAAATTTGGTGTGTGTATGCGCGCCATATTTGTAAAATTATATTTGTTAAGTAAAATTACAAGGGCAATCATAACTATCGGAAAGTGTCGATATTGTGTCCCGATCAGTCCATTTCGACAGAAATTTGCGTTAATATATTATTTACCTGTAAGACCTTCCTCTTCCACCTGTAAGCCTTCATTTAATATTTCTTCTCTATACTTTTTCAATTCTTCCAAATAGCTTTTATTTAATTTTTGCTCGCGCCATTCTGTGTCGTATTTGATATTTGGCAGAGCAATGTCACCGAGAAAACCGCCTGAAATTAATCAAACGACACATATATCGTTATACAATTCCATACCGTCAACGGATTGAATGTACGAGTAACGCGCGTAATAAATTGGAATTCTTCCAATCTGCGATGTCGCAAGCGTATATATGCACATCCCTGCGTATGCGCTGGCGCCCGTTTCGGTTAATTAATTAGGCGTTCACGCACGCACGTACGTACGCACACACGATCACACCTCGATAAGTATTAACGAGGTTGAAATCACCGCGCATTCGCGGCGACATATCCATAAATACAGCTTCGTAGCAACGAATTGCATAGCTGCAGTCACAGTTCATCCATTCGTATAATACATGCATTTATATACGCATGCATGCGCACAATAGGCCTAAGGTATTAAACTTGCTAAAGTATCAATTACAGTTTCCGATCTACATATATAGTTTCTATTATCTCCTCTATAATCATTTTTTTCAGTTTCCTTGCTTTCCGAGATGCTGTATAATATTATAATTATAGTCACTTGCAATAATTGTCTTGTTACAGTATAAGTCTAATAATAGATTTTTAAGAGAGTATATTGCAAAAGCTTTAATTTATAATATATAAAACATATAAAATGGATATACAATGTTACAATTCTCTACGTAGAATTGCAAGTGCGGCCCTGCACAGCTTCCGTATACGAATGCATGTATATGCACCGTGTAGTCGGTTACAAACCACGTAATGCCAAACCCCTGTCCGTTTCGAATCGGTGATTTCGTACCATTCAGGCGGGAGCATCGTCCGAATGTTCGCGGGAAATAATTTCATCGATACCCCACGATATTCATTACAAGTGATAAATGCCCTTCAATTCAGCTTTTCTTTTAATTCTCTTTTGTGTGTGTGTGTGTGTGTGTTTTGTGTACCACACACACACACACACATAAAATTTGTTCAGAGAACAGACTTTTCAAATAAAATAAAAAAAAAAGAATAAAGATAATATTCAAGATGCTATCGTTCTGCCGCGGAATCGTGGCAAAGAGCCAATCGTGATGTCGGAACTGTTCCAATCTCCGAATCGATCAGAGAAGCCTCCTTTTCCATTTCCAGGACATTTGCAAGAGCACGCGAGATGTGAGACAGAGATAGATAAATAAATAGAGAGAGAGAGAGAGAGAGAGAGAGAGAGAGAGAGAGAGATATCAAAAATTTATGAAATAGAGTAGACAAGAGCTACTTCTGTTTGGTTAGCTGAAAAGATAATTTTGACTTTTGCACTGAAATACTTACAAACGGCCAAACGATTCTATCGTCATCATAAAACATTGTCTCGCAATTACGCCAATTTTACTTTTTTTTAAGCTGTATCTTGTTGTCATTAGTGACGGATTATCTCTAGTTCTAACAACCTATTCTAAAATCGTTCCCATAATGTTATATACTGTGATGTGATTAACTATCGAGCTTAGATACTCGGAATGCGATTAATACGACAAAAAAAGATTTTTGGCCTTGAATTATTTTACGTCAATGCTCTCCCTACAGAGTATAGCGGACTTATTACTTAAATATACTTAAAAAAAAGGGGGGGGAAACAAAGACAATGCGTGAAAAAAATGAAAAATGCTTAATATTCTCAATGTACCATACGCATGTATTACTACATATGTATAATCTGTCCGCGGATTATGTGAGTATGTGTATGAGTATGTGCTGTATTGATTCGAATGGAGAAACCTCTCGCATCGCGACGAGTCTCTATCGCGTCGGATTAAACGCTCACGTACACTACTGACGTCAACTTTATATCTGCTTTCTCTTCGTTTTTCCTTTCTTCTTCTTCTTCTTCTTCCTCGTCCTGCGCGCAATAACATGCAGTATTCGATGATAATTTTCTTTTGTTGATTTAAAGCGATATTTTACCCCTTTCAATCCTTTGTCAATGTCAATTCGATCGCTTCTGCATGACGCACGGTAGAATCGCAAGAAGGAGGAAGGAAGTTTGTTCATGTCGAACGAAATGTTGATATCGTGATTATCGAACAGTGTGATGTGAATATTCATCGGATTTATTTGTTTTTAAGTAAATTATATTGATTTGATACTGCAATTGAGATAATGTCAAAAACATTAAGGTACAATGGCGGATCGTCGTAGATTAAACATTTTGGAAAAACGTGTGACATATTTTAATTAATAAAATATCTCAGCGATATAAATATCATATCTTATATTATACAATATTATTATTGCTTATTATTGGGCATCACTTGTCCGGAAACGAGAGACTGCACGAAACACAAGAAAACTTCTCTATTATACAAATTATTAAGATACAAGTTCTACGAGTACTCGTGTATATCCTTTCTTCAATTTGATGCGACTTACGCGATGATTAAAAAAGACTATCTACATCTTTTAACGTTACAGCTCGAGCTTACAGCAAAAGCTCGGGCCCTTTATACTTTTCTCATCATCCCAATTTTACGTCATTCATCTGGCATACTCTTACCAATTTAATTTAGTACCACTCAAAAACTTTACCGCATCTCTGTTCATCGCTGTCTTCTCGGCGCAGTGATGCACTCAATCAGCCTGTCTTTTTAGTTACGGTTATTTAATGATGAAAACTCGATACGCACTAAGTATATATCTCCGATATACGCGATGCTCTGCACTACTCAATATAATGCACATATACATATCTAATATATCAAGCGATTATATCGTGTGTGATCATTCCTTATATTCCTTAGGTATTTTCTTATATTGTATTTCGTATTTATGCTCGATCATAACGGATTCTCTCTACAATATATAGATCTAATGTATCATATCGAAATAAAGTGCAATATCAAATGAAGATATCTTGCGGCAAAGAAATCATTATAGAGTACATAAAGCCGAATATGCGAGTACGCAGTTTCCACACTAATCACAAAAGAAACGATTTCTCTCGAGGTGACTGCCACTCTGTTATACATATGTCGCGAGCGATAATAACGAACTCGTGTTAATAATGATTCATTGTGTTTGCGCGACATTCCTCTCAATAACGTTTCCATTTTTATCTTGAAACTGATCGTTGTAACGATGGCTTGTGGATGGCTTGATCTCAATCGTAAAAACGATAAGTGTTAACGACAAGTATCTCTAGTTGACAAGCATCTTTCTATCCTCTTTTTCGCTGTTCTTCCGCGTCATAGTCCGTCTCTCGCGCACCAGTGAATATTCAATTTAATCCCAAAGGATAAATCCTCATCACGTTCACAGCTTCTGCGTCACTTTCCACTTCCTGAGTTTGATTCGATCAAATGTCATATAGTTTCACGTTCATTCATATGCCGAAAATATATTCCGAGAACCAAATAAAATTATTTCTTTCGTCAAGTTTCTAAAAATAAAATCGAAGAATAAAGAAAAGGAGATAGATTTCTAAGATTTGGTTGTATAGAGATACGCACATACAATATAATCACGAGTAAAGAGATAGCTCTGTGACTACAAGGAACAATGTGCGTAGTGCGTATACGCGCGTAAAAATATACGAATAATACTATATAATAATGTTATATGTTTATAAACTGTAAACGTGCGCGCAATCTTAAGTATAACCGAGTTAAAACAGAGAGCTCAATAAATTAATACATGACGCATATAACATAATTATAATAGATTATATATGTAGTGTATTATTTTATTCACCTAACTCTGAGTACAATATAATGAAACGACCATCAAGTCCAGAGCTTGGATACATGTATATGGTAAGAGTAAATATTGTGTGTGTGTGTGTGTGTGTGTGTTCTAAAATTCTAAATAAATGGTAAGACATCAAAATCTCGTTTCTTCGTCTGGAATGAAAGAAAAAGCCCCACTAACTGCGTGCCAGAGGCATGCCGAGGGTTGAAAGGTTATCACTCGACGTGATAATCAAGCAAACAGAAGGAAAGCAAGGCGAATGGCATGCTACATCCCGGCTTAACCGAGAGCATCGAAGAGAATCGATTCGCATTGATTTATAAACGGCTATCTTGAATAATACTTTTTATACAGCTCTTGCAGATTTAATTTTATTATATATTACGTCTCACTGAAAAATATTTTCAATCACTTATAAATATGAAAGAAAATCGTTTACTAATGTCTTCTCGATAAGCGTGTGATTTATACTTGATTATTGTTGTTATATTTTCAATATTAAAGCAATAAATTTCAGCAAACTGTTGCCAAGTACCTTACTTGCTTTTTAATTTTCATTGCTTCGCGTATCTTGTGTAATTATGTATAACTTTGGCAAACTTACGTTTGATACTATTCAGCATTCCAAGTGCATATTTTCTGCACTGATGCTATAATCTTCTCGTTTACGCCAATTTGTCTTGTTTCATCGTAATTGACTATAACTTACTTGTTTAGATGTAATATTAAAATACACACGCGCGCATACACACACACACACACACACACACACACACACACACAAGAATATTCTTGATTTGAAAATATATTTAGTTTACTCGAATGAAGTCATTATATAAGTCAAAAAAAAAAGTTGAAATTCTTATAAGAAGATATAGACTGTTTCATATATATATAAGCAAGATCACTATAATCTTCTTATAAGAATTTCAACTTTTTATTTCAAAATTTTTTTTCTTGGTTGAACTGTATAATGACTTTATTCAAGCAAGTTTTCCTCGTTTAACGCAATATAATCTCATTTCAAAATTTCCACTTTGAAACTAAAGATATTTTCAAATCAAGAATATTCTTTTTTCTGTGTGTGTGTGTGTGTGTGTGTGTGTGTGTGTGTGTGTGTGTGTGTGTGTGTGTGTGCGCGTGTGTGTGTGTGTGCGTGCAGTGTGTTGTGACGCGAATGAACATTGCATGTAATGTGATTTAGCTTCGAGATTTTTTACAGAACGTTCGAGTTATATGCGCGTTCATTCGATAGCTAGATATTAATCAATAGACATAGATGTAATTTTGCACCTTGTGGTATATACATACATATAAACTTGCGTCTTTCGACGTAATGTTTTGATATCACTATCAATTACATTATATAAAATGCACGAGTACATGCAGTATCGTGCATGATTCTGTAAAAATTCATATACAAATAATCTGCATTATCTGATTATGCTATCTTCTCGCGGTCAATTATAATCTCAAGAATTTTAATTTTAATAAACTAATCAGTAAAGAAATGTATAATATACTAATGGTATAATTGAAAAACTTATTTGACATTATCCATCGTATTGTGCCATCAATTCTTCCGGCCGCAAATATTTTTTTGCGCATATTTAAAGTTGTAATAGTTGAAAATGTAGGACGTGTTTTTTGATGCACGTAATATATACCACACTTGTCGTGTACACTCTATCAAAGTCTTCTAATTTAGAGAGAAAAACAATTAGGGCGAAAGCAAGCATCAGACAGCAAATAAGAGAGAAAGAGAAAGAGGGGGGAGAATGGAAGTGGCGAAAGAGGGAGAGGGGACGAGAGAAAGGGCGAGAGAGAGAGGGAAAGAGAAAGAGAGTGGGAGGGAGAAAGAGAAAGAGAAATGGCGAAAGAGTATAAAGAACGCAGAGGAAAAGGGTAAATCACCAACATATGTCTCGCACAGATAAAAATTTAATGTGAAGCAACGTGAAGCCCTGGCTTTTGAGCAAAAAAGCTTTGAAAAAGCATGCATTTTTGCCTGTTCGTTACAGATAATTAAACTTCTTTTTGCAGATAAAACGAATATCAATGCTTTTGAGCCTCTTTACTTGAAAGACGTTTTCAAACTTTTAGGATTGGTCAAAACAAATATATTGCGAAGGAAAGATATTCGGAAAGATTTAATCGCTCGAACGTTCGAGAAATAGAGCCATTCAAAAACGAGATGCAGTACAAGATTCATCGAATGCATTTTTAGACGAGAAATCACAGCATATGGCAGTTGTACTTTACGTAGAAAGAAGAGAGAAACGCGTGTTCGACAACACCATGCACCAGGATGCATTAGCGTTACGAGAATCCGCGCGAGAACGCGATCTCGACGCTGTTTTTTCGAGCGGCCGACTTTTTCTTCAGCCTTTTCAGAGCAGCATAAAGAAGATTGCGACATGCTTTTTCCTCATTAATAAGACACACTTGAACGTAGCATACTGATTTACTGATCTTTATGAAAACTTTCTTCAAGTCTGTCGAATATACATATAATTGGAAGCTAAAAATTTCGTAAACTGTAACAACAGGAAGAGAAACGTTCTGGGCTGAAATCTCTTTTGCATAAAAACTTATGTTAATAGATTATATTTATATACATATATATATATATTTATATACATATATATATGTGCGCGTGTACATGAGCATACATGGGTGTGTGTGTGTGTACTACAAATAATCCATTGGAGATTACTGTACCTAAAAATTCACCCAGTGAGAGTATCACATGTGTGTGCTACATCAAATTGTACATGTACATATGTGTGGATTATGTATTTGTCGCAATAATAGTCTCAGAAATTTTATTAACTTTAAGAGCGTGATATAAAGTAAATGTAAAAATTTAATACAAACAATTCCAACAATATAAGTAATTCCAATAAAACAAATTCCGCATGTATTGAAAATATAGTGTTAACAGCCGATAGATTGTACGAAATATCGCCGGCTTTTGATCTTCGTTTAAGTCGCTGAGACTTTCTTCACAAAGAACAAAGAATTTAAAGACTTCCGTCAAGCAATCTGCATTACGTCGATTATATTTGCAAGCATCGGACGGAAGATTTACCATTTCTCTTATGTAATTAACAATAATCGGTAACAATAATCGACGACTCTGGTATCAATAGCTGCTAGTAATGATATACTATCACTACGAGTTTTCTTAGTTTATTATTATATATTTGTTATATATTGTTATTATATTTCTTAAAGATTAATCGGCCCTTGAATAATAAAACGTTTGGGTGAAAAGAGAGTAGCGGAAGAATGAGCAAAAAATAAATAATGCACTTGAAAGAAACGCAATCATTTGTCCGGATTTTTAAGAAATTATTTAAAGCGATTATCGTTAGTATCATCTAATATATTCTAATGTTAAATTTACGATTCTAAAAATTTGAAGGAAAATGTTGCTCCTGTTCTTTTTTCGAATCAAGTCAATACGACACCCGAAAAATGTGCCGTATCATTCCCTTCTTTCCCTTCTTTTTTCCCCTCCACTGCTGACTCGTCTACAGTTCTCGAGACACTTCCAAGATAATAATTTCGAGAGGAAGAAAAAGACTACCCTATCTCTTCACTATGGCAATCCTCTCAGACCTCAGCAGTCAAATTCATCTTGAATACGAGTCTTTAGAGTTCTAAAAGAAAAGGAATTACCTAACGGAAAACAGAGATACCATTCATTCGAGAATAATCAATGTCTCTTTCCCAGACCAAAACCAAGAACATTTGTCCTTAATTGGCCATCTATTTATATCCTATTATTTTATTTGTTGCCAATTATCCTAGCTTGTATCACATATATATATATATCGTTAAATTGATTGTTTAAATATCTTTTGTGTGTTGTATGAACGCATCAAGTGTCGGAAGGCTGAATCGAATGCCTAAAGTGTTAAGAATAAAGTGTTGAACAAATATTTTGGAGAATTAATATGTTTTATCAAATCGAATAAAATTCAATAAAATTCTTGGTTTTGAAATAAAATTTCAATAAAAGATACAACATATACTTGAAATTAAAGAAAGAATCAGATATACATATATACGCGTCACTCGCATCTGCCTTTATAAAAATTTGTTTTTCTTTGCTTACAGCAATAAAAAAATCTATACACTCGACACACTCTATCCTTTTCCCCTTAAAAAAAATTTACTCGATTACAATATTATAGTAATAATTACATCTATTTTTTTTCTATAAATGCATTTTTTTTTAAACAATTCCGATATATACAACCATCAATCTTTTTCTTTTTATTTTTTGTGCTTACCTGCCTTGCAAATATCAATATCTAAATCTCCAGTGATAATGTGCGGAAACTTGACGTTGAGTAGGTCCTCGACGGAGAACTTGTGTCGTCGTTTATCGCGCTCATTCTCATCAGTGTTATTTTCAACGGCTCGGCAATCGACGATCTTGGCCAGCAAGTAGACGATTGCGAGTACCAAGAGTGGCTTCATCTCGAGATTATCGGATAAAATATCGATATGACGATAACGACGGCGGTAACGACGACGATGACGACGACAACGACGATGATAACGAAGACGACGAAGACGACGACGACGACGACTCTCGAATACCAGTTGGGTCATAACAAACGAAACGTGCTACTGTCCGCGCGTATTACATTGTTATATCAATGAAAGAAATTCGACTGTAACGTTTATTGCAAATGTAGCGTTTATTTTTCGACTTGAGCAAATCATTGATCGCATTAGCGTCCCGCACGCTTTCATCTGGCGATGACACGTGAGGACAATTCGTGAGAGAAAGAGTGAACGCGGGAAAAGAATTAATGTCCACACGAAATGTCTATACATATACATCCAATTGCCGCGCGTTATCTCCCAAACACATAATTCGGCCCGGCCGAATAAACAATTAAAATTCACGTTACGATTCGCCAAACGGAGCGGACGGCAATCGTCCTTGCGTGGAGAACGTGGAGAACAGACTGAACTGAACGTATCCCTCG
Organism: Temnothorax curvispinosus; assembly: GCF_003070985.1. Classification (NCBI taxonomy): domain Eukaryota; kingdom Metazoa; phylum Arthropoda; class Insecta; order Hymenoptera; family Formicidae; genus Temnothorax; species Temnothorax curvispinosus. The sequence goes on along the minus strand of NW_020218564.1, from coordinate 1,254,167 downwards.
CGGCAGACACGAACGCGTCATTCGAAAGCGCGCGCTCATACTGGCGTTAAGTCGAGAGAGGGATGGAGAAGGAAGAGGATATATATGTATGTATATCCAGAGGGGATGCCAACCGGTCCCCCCCTCGCAAACTGCACAGCACGAGGGTGGCCGAGACACTGACCGAGCTTCCGCACTTGGAAGAATGAGAACGGAGGACCCAAGAGATTTTTCATCGCATAAGTATAAAGATACACGAATATTTTTCTGGGAAAAATGGAGGGAAGAGGAAACACAGAGTCTCATTTACAAACAACATAATATCCTATTACATATTTGAGAAAATATTCAAGTTATATTGTTACGATTAAGAAACGTTATTACGCGTGTATTTCACTATATCAAACGATTACCTTCGATTTATAGCTGCGTCTTTTTTTATATAATAATAGATTCATGACTTATTTTGAATATTAATAACGATTAATCTTATACAATTATTGCCAGATTAGAAAAGAATAACGATAAGCCATGGCATAAACTCACTTGCATTGCAGTAATAATTTCCTGAGATACTGAGATATTTAAAATGAAGACAATGAAGTACGCGTAATCAATTTAGTAACTTTAATTGTTTAAAGACGCAGACGCACAGGCATACGTACGCGTGCGCACGCGCAAATGCAATGCTATTTATAAATATGCACAGAAAATAATAAACAATTTATGCTGACCATTTACGAGTTTGCATTGCTAAATATTCCAAAAGGATTGCGTTTGGCCCTGCGCCCTTGGAACATATGTTTCATATCCCACGCGACGATTTCTATCGGTCAAGTATCGAATTACTGTCATGAGATCACCCCATTATATAAATTCTGCTCGTTTGCTTTCACAAGAATAAGTATAAAATTATTGTTGCTGTTGTTGTTGTTGTTTTGCTGCTGTTATTATTATTATTACTACTACTACTACTACTACTACTAATACTACCACTACTATTATTATAGGAATAAGTTTAAAGTTAATTAATATAATAACGATAATAAGAAATTTAAAATTTTATAAATATACGAGGAAATATGCGAAAAGCAATTTTCTTTCGATACTCTCTCATTCGAAGATTTATCCCTCAACAATTTCCAACCACTTAACATTAGCTGTAATTGCGTGGCAATAAGACCTCTCATCCAGGGAAGGGTATAAATCTAACTAACGATAAGAAACAAAATAAAATCTTTTTTTTCATATTTCCCATATGACTTTTAACAACTTTTGTTTTTTTTTTAATGCGGAGAATTGTTTTTGCAAAAGTTGCAAATTGTCAAAGAATTATCTCCTCTTATCTAAAAAATTTCATTATTATACAGATTAATTCTCATTGTACAGCAAAAATTAAGATTTATTTTTGTAAGTCTTTCATAATTGTTTATAAGAAATCAGTATTTTTATGTTTTTTTTTAAATCTTAAGAAATGGAAAATAGTTTCACGAAAATTAAATTAATAATTAAGTAACAACAGTTCAGATGGTGGTGTCATGTCATGACCACCATGTACCATTACATGGTACATTATACATATACACAAACTCATTTTTCTTTTCTTTGATCTTTTCTTTTTCCATATATGTATCCAACCTTTTGTATAACGTAAATACATGTATACCTATGTCTTTTTCTCGTTAGTTTAATTTTTATAACTTTCTTTTGCGCGGAGATATATATACAGACATCCAGAGATATATGCTGAACAAATTAACGGCAGAGCAACCGTCTGTTGAGTAAAGCAGTAAATGACCCGATTCGATTTTCTCGGATTTTGTCATCTCGCATATATGTATATTATATATAAATTATAAGGAGAATTTGTCGAATGGAAAAACACAATACGTTGATGAAACAATGTAATTGTGATAGCAACAAGTACCAGAGACAAACACATTACATTATTGTTAATGTGTCATTGCAATGCAATTAAAATCGTCATTTGATGGTATAAATTTTTGAAAATACACATGACAATAGAGGAAAAAATAAAAATCGCGATGTTTTGTTCCATCGAGAGAGGACCGAATATATACACATATACAGGGTGCCCTATTTTAATTTACCTCTCCCCCCTCCTTCTAAAAAAAAACTTTTATTTTCGATTTGAGAAAAAATGCTTCAGACAAAAGTTATTTGGCTTGAAAGGGGACACATGATTCCGATGTGAACCATGTCGTAGATGTCATTGTTTTCAAGAAATTTCAAAGGCGACTATTACAATTTCTTAAATGGAACTTGACTGTTTCCTTGAAATAAAAGTTGTAGATCTCGAGACGTTTTCAAAACACTAACAAAGCTCTCCTTCGTTAAGAATTTCCTGATATTTTCAATTTTGTCATACTTTTTTACCTTGATACTTTTATACGTAGGCTGATGAAAGGAATCGAATAATAATATTAATTTTTATATTTGCAATTTTGAAAAATGAAATGCGCTATAACAAAATGCAATCAAATTAGAATAATTTTTTCTGTTTTTTTTTTACAATCGATTTTTTTCATTATTCTACGTACCTATAAAAATATAAAGTGATCGAACAATGAATACACTGTACGACATGGCTCGCATCGAAATCATGTGTCCCCCTTCAAGCAAAAACAACTTATTTTGTCTGCATTTTTTTTTCTCAAATTAAAAATAAAAAAGTTTTTGAGGATAAATTAAAATGGGACACCCTGGTTTGTGTGTTTTTCCTTTTTATTAAAAAAAGAATATGATATATGTTGTGCATATAAAATAAAATAAATTTTTAATTACTGCGAACCGTGTAATACGACAATAACGTATTCTGCTACATATGTATATTTCACTCGATAATATTTACCTGTACACAATAGTGAGACGCGTTGATTCTCTCTCTGTAGATGTGCTGTCACCATTTCCAGTAGATAGTAGTAGATACCAATTAAGGCACACGGTGTTGCATTACACGATATATTATTACAACTGATTGATAGCGTATTGATTCTGAAATCGAAATGTAAAATAAATTTTGGTAATTCTGAAAGAGACGGGCTTTCTCACCAATTTGGTTGAAACTTGACAATTTTGTGTATTTTGGTGCGCAAAACATGAATCTATAAATTAAAATTGTCGCTCTCAATTAGAAAAAAAGTTATTAAGCCCTAAAGTTGACAGTTGACAGTTGACAGTTGACAGTTGACAGTGGTTAGGATGTCTGTCATTTATTATACTTTTAGTATTTCAATATGCTAATTATTTTCTCTGCTTTAAAAAAGCATAATAACTCTATTTCTATTATCTTTTTTAACCGTTCAATTAATATATTATGGTATATTCAGTACAACAAAACTGCATATTTTCCAAAGAAAATAATAATTTATGTTTTTTGTTAAAGCAGAAAATAGATGGACCAACCATTCTCTGCTTTAGCAAAAAACATGAATTATATTTTCTTTGCAAAAAAAAAAAGCAGTTTTGTTATACTGAATATGCCATAATATACCATATATTGAATTAAATGCATGGTTAAAAAGGATAATAGAAATAGAGTTATTATTCTTTTTTAAAGCAGAGATATTGAAAGGTCTTATAAAATACTAATTGTAAGTATAATAAATGACAGAGCTACATATCCTAACCAAGCTTAACTGTCAACTTTATAGTACTTGATAACTTTTTTCCTAATTGAGCGAGCGACAATTTTAACTTGTAGATTCATGTTTTAAAACGCACCAAAATACACAAAATTGTTAAGTTTTAGCCAAAACTCGGTGAGGAGTTGCCCCTCTCTCCTTCATAATTACCTTTACCTGTATGTACATACAGTGAGACGCGTTGACTCTTTCTCCGTAGATGTGCTGTCATCATCATTTCCACTTTTCAGACACCAAGTGACCAAGGCGCACACACACCGCGACATGATTATTTCGACATAATCATAACTCGTGTAACGGATGCAAAATTATATTTAATTTATAACGATGATGAAAGAAAGACCGCGCGCGGTGTTATACATAATACCGTGTTTTTTTACTTCTAGGTTATTAACTGTTATTATACTGATCGAAGCTATCGATTGGGTCTACTTAGAATTTGATCGATTGAACGGTTATTGAGATATATCTAATAATTTAATATCGAGTCTCATACACAGTGCAGTACATATGTACATACGGTCTCGCTTCGCGTGTATTACCGTATACCAGCACTACCGCCTGGCGCCTACTCGCCTACCGCGATTGCGGCGATGGCGCGATACCGTATCTCTTTTAAATGAGAGAGATTTACCGACAGAGAATGTTTGTTGTAAACATAAACATACATACATTGCATTTATCTTGTGAGTGAAATGCCAGACAATTTTAACTTGCAACAAAATTGAAAGGGGGCAGTATAGGGCAGCAACACAGCGCGACCTCGACTCTCGAACTCTCGACAGTCTCGACTCCCGAGAATCTCGAGGACTCGAGCAGCGAGCTCGAGACTCGACTCGAGGCCTGTTCCCTGCTGTTCCCTACGCTACTCGACGTTACACACGACACACGACACTACGACCAGTAGAAAAATTTAATTAATAATGTCGATAGCGCTCGGAATGTGCGAGACACCCGGCTGTAACGCCGTTGCGAGTCTGCAATGTCCAACTTGCTTAAAAATCGGCATTCAGGGTTCATATTTCTGCAGCCAAGTAAGTAACACTGTTATACCATCTTAGGTTAAATTGGCCATCTCGCTTTCTCACATCCCCAATTTAACGTTATATATTCTGTTACGTGTTTCCGTTAGCACGTGTATTAAACGTCATCCGATATTATAATTATAATCGGGATCTAATGGCCGGACTAATGCTTTTTAGCAGTTGTCGAGAGATCTTTACTCACAATCACTATTAAATTTTCGTTAAACCAAGAGACCCGCCACAAGATTTATTTACCACTGATTTATTATATAAATCCCAGTTGTGTCCTAAGATTAGCTCTTGTTTCTGTCGCAATGGAATATTTTTTCACCATTTCAAAATTCTTTACAATCCGAATGCGCGATCCACCTCTCACACAAGAGGGAATTACTCCACACTCAACCGATAGACAGTCTCTAGAGTGAAAGATATTCGTTTAATTCGTTAGATTCGTTAGATTGGCCAATTAATGTAGCATTCTAATTTTCAGAATTGTTTCAAAGGTAGTTGGAAAACGCATAAAGTTATCCATCAATTGGCGAGTGAGTATACCATTACATTCGTGCCACTTTATTAACTTTAATAATAACTTCTTTTTTTTCCTTTCATTACGCGTAACACATTTGTATACCAATAATCAGAGGGAGAAAATGGAAACAAAGTTATAACCGACCATTATAATCCTTGGCCAACCTACAATTATACCGGGAAATTACGGCCGTATAAAAGGGAGCAACGTAGAGAGGTTCCCGAGCGTATTGCTCGGCCAGACTATGCCTTACATCCAGCTGGGATACCACTCAGTGAACAAGCTGTAAAAGGTTCTGGCCAGATAAAAATTCTCGACGATGAAGAAATCGAAGGCATGAGAGTCGCGTGCAAGGTACCGTATATGTTCTCGCGAAGGACATAGATAGAGATGACAGAGAGGGATGTTGTTGAGCTTCCCCCGTATAGCGTTCTTTATTTCCAATGTATCGATTCCAAATTGAATTTTGCGTAGCTCGGCCGAGAAGTCTTGGACGAAGCTGCAAAGACGTGTGATATTGGTGTTACAACCGCCGAAATTGATAGAGTTGTGCACGAAGCTTGCATCGAGAGAGATTGTTACCCATCGCCGTTAAATTATTATCAATTTCCTGCCAGCTGTTGTACTTCTGTCAACGAAGTGATTTGCCATGGTATACCTGATACTCGACCCTTGCAGGATGGCGATATTTGTAATGGTATGAATCTGTCAATGTTAATTGTATCGTGTAAGTTTTTTTCTTCTTTCGCGAGCATCAGAGATATTGCTTCTTCCCAGTTGACGTTACGGTGTATCACAACGGCTTTCACGGAGATTTGAACGAGACCTTTTTAGTGGGTAATGTAAAACCGGAAGTAAAAAAGTTGGTGGAAGTGACATATGAATGCTTGTCCAAGGCCATTGACATTGTAAAACCTGGTGAGAAATACAGAGAGATTGGCAATGTCATACAAAAGCACGCGCAGGCGCATGGTCTCAGCGTGGTTCGTAGCTATTGCGGCCATGGAATTCATCGTTTGTTCCATACCGCGCCAAATGTGCCACATTATGCCAGTAAGTAGCTTTCCCAAAGTGATTTTTACAGTTAGTAAAGAGTGAGTAAATTTCTGCTTTCGATCGAAAAGTTTATAGAAACATTTATTATATCTAGAAAATAAAGCGGTAGGTGTTATGAAACCTGGGCACTGCTTCACAATCGAGCCAATGATATCCCAAGGTACGTGGAAGGACGAAACATGGCCCGACAATTGGACTGCCGTTACATTGGATGGTCAATGGTCAGCGCAATTTGAGCATACGCTTTTAGTAACGGAGACCGGCTGCGACATTCTCACGAAACGGCTTGCAAATGACGGTAGGCCATGGTTTATAGATCACTTGTAGTGGCGTTTTCCTACAAGATCTAAGACGAAACTCAGATTCGCAAATTGGTAGGAGTCTAATGTGTAAGTTACCGCGTAATACTTTAACGAGTATATTTTGCAGCAACCTTTCCTTCTTGCAAATGTATAATAAGGACGAAAAAAGAAATAAACGGTACAATTGAGTTACCCTTGCAATTTTGCGTAGAGGTATCTGGATCTATGTAGCAAAACTTATCTTACGGTGCACGATAATTTTGAATATTAAATTTTTAATTTTGCCAAGTTTTCACAAGGCGACAGAAAGTTAAAGATATATAAGATACCTAATAAACTAATCATTTGTACTTGGAGTAAAGTATCAGTTACATGTATCTTTCTCGAAATTGTTATTGATTTACCCGTTACATACGTATATTGCCTTTACCAGACGATGATGCACGAATATTTCAAGTAGCATGAGTGAAATTTCGCAATTGGCAGACTCTCCGATTGCCCGCATCAACGGGAAACGCATGCACGCGTTTTCACGCGTTTCTCACACAGACAGACACACACACACACACGCGCGCGCGCACACAGGTAGCATAAGTAACTTTAAATAAATTATTAATTTACAACATACTGCTTATACCTATTTCTAGCGTCAATTATTAAAAAGTAATACACGTATGCGCGTTCGACAATATATTTGCTTCCTAGTTTTCTCTAAGAACGCAAACGACTGCCAAACTCAATACGAGAATCATTATCGTGCGACGTCGTTTTTCCATCTAGCAAAATCGCTGATTGCACATCTTTAATTTCCCCATCCTCATTCTCATTCTCATTCTCGTACTCGTACTCCATGTCTCCGATATCATCTTTTCCCACGTTACTTTGATCATTATCGCTCGTAACGTAATCGCTCTCATCAGGCACAGTAATTTGGAGAGGTGACTTTTCATCATCGTTTTGTACGCTTTGCCTATGCGGGCGGTGCTGCTGACTGATTTTCATATTCTGATCTGATTTCGTCGGTTGATTATAATTTTGCTGTTCATCAGATTCACCATCGATCTGCGATCGTGTCATCTTACCGTGTTGAATTACTGCATCATCACCGTCATCGTTCTTATGATTAAACGGCATTGCTTCGTCTTTCCGCATATCTTCTTTCTGTTGTTTCCGAAGCTGTCCAATGAGACGACTGTTGACGTTACCGGCAGCAGCCAGCGCGGCTAATTTCTCAGCAGCTTCTCTATTGGGAAGTGTCGTGTAGAATCTTGTCGATATAACATTGTCGTCGACCACTTTATCGAAATATGTCGTCGGATTTCTCTGATGGATCATCTCTCCGTATTCAATATTGTTTTCAGACTGTTCCGCTCCACCTAAGGGATGATATGTAACTTCTTCGCCAGAGTGCACATTGTCATTTTGTTTACGTATGTCTACCGAAGATTCGGGATCGAGATTATAATCTGCCGTGACACTTTCGGAGGCGTAATCTTGGTCGGGTAAAATTTGCTGCTGTCGCCGCTGTTGCAGCTGATTAGTCTGTTCGTCATAATTGAAAGAATGCATTTGCGGTTGAGAAAAGCTCGTTGCCGCAAGTTGTTCCGATTCAAGTGCTTGGTCGATTTGTTGTTGATGAAGGACGTGTTGCTCATCTAATAATCATAAGAATCAAAGGAAGAAGATATAACTTATATATATATATATATATATATATATATATATATTTTAGCAACGGCACTCTATCGTGCCGAAGAATTTACCGAGGAGGAGGAACGTGCGATTTTTCACACAAATTATTAGAATCGAGAATAATAAATTGATCTTTTCTCTCTTTTCAGTCGAGCGCGAAAGCTTGTCTCAATAAATATATCAAGTTGAATTATTGTCCGAATTGTGAAGAGCTAATCTCGATTTTTCGAAAGAATTGCAGAGAGCAACGTGAAGAAAGTTCAAAATATTCAAAAGTTATACAGTGCGAATAATAGGCTCTATACACTCTCATTTCATTCACCCGCGTCCGCAATTTCATCGCGCGATTTCCTCCTAAATCGGTCTAAATCTACTCTATGTTAACTCTATTTTGTATTACAGATGCGCTCTACCTGTTGTATATCGTTCTGCGAGTTTGTGTGGAAAATTATTCAACAGATTGTAGAGTTGTGAAGCTGACAACGGCGGTCCTGCTGGAGCCGGATGGCCTACGTGAAGGTCCGCGGCTGGTAGGTCCTGCCGCGCTATGGTGTATGCGTATGGTGCCTGCGGGATGGCGGTGGAAGGAAATCCGACGTTTAGAGAGCTATGAAGATTCGTTTGCATTGGCGTGCTTGACTGGCCAAATTGTACATTCGAACCTATAACACTCGTATCTGACAATGAGTTAAACGGGTGATTTGCAAAAAACTCGTTGGATTGCGGCTGAGGATTATTAATTATAATCGAGTATAGCCTCGTTATATCCAAATCCTGTGGTTGAAGGATGGCCGGCTGGACGGTTACGTGCTCCTTCAAAGTCACGTCGTTGCTTTCCGTAACTTGGTATTGATTGGGGGGAATCCCCGGTTGGGGCGGAATCGAGCTCGAGCTCGAGCTCGTCGCTGTTCCCTGCGACGATAAACTGCTGCTAATCGTGGCTAATCCAAAAGTGGTTCTTCTAGAATCTGTACAAAAGTAATATCCACACAGACACAGAGAGAGTAACATCACCGTCTGAATCTTGACATGTCCCACAATCCCACCCATGTAATGCTCGAAATGTAACGAGAATTTGCAATGAAAATTTTTACTTACTTTGTGCGGGAGTATGATAATTGAGATCGCTCGAGTACGGTTGGTGATCGGCGATATCTTCCAAGTTGGTGGCCGTATTGTATCGTATCGGGGGCTTCGCCGCCGATGGGCTCAAATTTGGTGCCGGAATTGTGTGGATAGGTCCTTTGTCGTCGTCGACACCTCCCCGATGAGTAGGTGGCAGGGCTACTAGCTCCGGTCTGTATTCCGGACTGTATTCCGGTACCTTGTTTATAGAGTAAAATTCTTTGGTGGGAGCACGTTGTGGCATAATTGGGCGGTTGTTCAGGGATACTGCTCGCATTGGAATTTGATTCTTCCAGCTAGTCGACAAAACATTGTATACCGGCCGGCGAATTCTAAAATTGAGAATGAAATTGTCGAGTGAGGCAGAATCAGCGGAATGGAAATAGAGAATAAAAATGCGTATGTATAAACACTTAACGTTTAAAACTTGTCTTACCGGTAATTGGCGTGCTTGTAAGGTATTCGCGGCTGAGAAGACAGACCAGCACCGATATGAATGGTATTTCCCATAGATATTCTTTGATTGATGGGCCGGGGCTCCTTTAATATCAGCATAGGAACGTACGGTGGCGGTGGTGCGAACGGTCTTCTAATCTTATTCTTCCCTTCGGAAAGGCAGATACACACGGCGAGGAGCCAACAAATCCAACTAGTTGTCTACAATTTGGTTTATACAGCGTATCGCGAATCGATTCTCTATCGGTCTATTTCGCTTCCTCCGAAAAATTTCAACGGGATTGAACTGATTGTAAGTAAGAGAGATTGCTCCCTATATTATTTTCAAAATGCAATAAGTGAAAACGAAACGATCTTCACTTAACATTTACTTAACAGTTATCGCCACAGGCTATGACTCTTTGGATTACGTGTCATCGCGTACCCGTAAAACCCGTAAAAGAGAAAATTGCCCCACGAATCGTTAGTGCTCTCTAAATGTGGGACGTTGTGCCACATTGGGGGCTCGCGCGAGAGGGGAAAAGCGAGTAGTATATAACTGCAGCTTGAAGAGCGAGAAGAAAATGTAAAATAATCGACAGTCGTTGAACGGTCCAACTGCGATACTTAATATCATATTGACCATTGGCTATTAATCTAAACTATTGCATCAATTTGCATTCGACAAAAGTCGAATCCTTCTTCGAGCCGCGCCGCGCCGCGCGCTCTCGATCGTGAATCGATTGAGACGTAAGATTTCTGGTTGTAAGACACAAAACCTCGCCTTGACTTGAAATTTTTCAATATTACTATTAAATATCTACCTATATATTCGGAAATATATAAATCACTGAATATATGTATATTGGTAGCTAGTTGTTACAAACTCCTATTAATGAATCCTAGATTAGAGAAGGCGGGAATTTATAGACAATATTTCAATATCAGTGGCAAATTGTAATTTCTTATGTAAAATTTATCACGATTAGCTTACGCGTCGTCAATATAGCGTATCGCACTTATAGCGTTACCGCATCGTCGCCACAACGATTTAGATTAAGCTCGATCTTTCGTATAATTAAGGCAAATTAATGTTATACAATAACATATATCATAATAGAGGGGTATAATTGTGTGAATCTTTTATAATTAAATATCTTTTGTAACGCTCTGATGAAGAAATCACGTAACAGTTCATCCAAGTACTTTCGATATAAACACGATCTAATTTTTGCACAATATGTTGTGTATCTTACCTTCATAATAACTTACACTCTTGTCGGCTGCAATATGCAAAACTATGTCGATGTCGTTCCCGTTATAAGAAATTGTCTGACTTTTTTTCTTCTCTTTTTTTTTTAATTTTTTAAATTAAACAATTAAAGTATCTCGATAAGGAAACAATTGTTAATTTAACATAGTAGTTCGACACTTATAAATAATCAAATATGAATTGCGCACACGGTGATTGACTATCGAGGAAGCACAACAACGTTCTGCACACAATTAGGTCATTGTCCTTCATTTATACTCCGAACCGGCGAATGTATTATCCAAGACTAAAACTGGCCTCCTACCGTCCTACCTCTCGTCAATCCACAGCAGTTGCTTCGAGATATCGTTGCCGATATCGGTAAGGTTGAGAAAAAAAAATTATCCACTCGATCCAGACTCTCCTAATGACAGTTTTATTAACACATTTGATATATTTCTGTATTAATAAGTACATAAAATATTTTTCTCGCCAAGAAAACTTGGATTTTCTCTTAGTATAATATTTATGCAGATTAAACTATACACTATACTATTGCCAAAAAGTTTTTTATGGCATGTTATTAAATAAAATAAAAGAACTATTGCGCAGTAAACATTAAATTTATAATATATACTGACGACATCGAAGGAAACTTAAATTCTTAGATTAGATGGTTCAAGATTTAAATGCAAGTTAAATTTAATGGCAAACATTACGGGGAAAAAGAAAAGAACTGTTATCGTCATATTTGTTAACAAAAGATTTTCTAAGCTATATATGCACGAGCGCGCACGCAGTGCACGGCTGCACGCCGCTCGCACACACATACTTACACCAAAAATAGAATCTTTATTTTTTACAAAAGCCTTCTTGCAAATGTATTCTCGCTCGCGAGACTACGAATCGATTTGATCGAACGCGTACTTAATTTGGTCACGCTCTCGCAACGTTTCTCTCCATATATCCCTCGTACCGGACTCGCTTGGGAATGCAGTCGTTGATGCGCGGTTAAAACTGCTACTGCTACTGCTACGGGTGTGATCCGGTGACCTATATAATTGCAAAAAATATGATGCTCATATAGAACTACGAAAAGAAATTAATGTTTGACAACGTAAAATCTCATGTTTATATATATATATATATATATATATATATATATATATATATATATATATATAATTTTATATTGTATTGTAGACCACACTTGGCACATATTTGTGAATTTGCACACGTTGTAACTTTTAATGATCATCAGTATAGCTTAATTATAGTTTATATGTACGATTATCATTAGTGTGTGTGTGTTTACACTTTTATATCTCAACTTTATAAAGATACACATTTAAAGCGATCCATATTTTGGTCCACATGGGCAATCTTTTTACATACAAAAGTTTTTCTATCCAATCAATATATTATCTGATGTCAGTGATGTCAATAGCGTACTGTACTGTACTACATTAATACACGGTAGTGATCAAGTGATGCATATGAACGTGTCAAAATTGGATGAAATGCAATTGCTTTTAAATATATAAAAGAAAACCTTTACAATTCTCTCCTGGGTGTAACGGAATTGTTCGTCTCCCATTCTGTCTCCATACATTTAATTACATCGCTCGCTATTCCGTTATTACTGTATATCCTGTTAAGGAAATTGAGGTTATATTACATTTAATTCTCGCCAATTCTCGCGCTACGTCTCGAAAATTTCGAAATCCTGCAAGATATATAAAAAGTCAATTTTATATAAGAAAAAAAGAGCTGCCTATTTCCTGCCGTCAATTATACATATATTTGTACGCTATTATGCGTTAAAAGCAACAGAAATTTAAATACATTGTACAAATTGCCTCTGCATCGAAGAAATTTTTTCATAAAATGTGTGCGCGTAACGTTCAGATTAAATTATCTCATACATATGCTCTAATTAACTTATCGCTTCGATGAAAAGCAAAATAGATTCTCTCTCTCTCTCTCTCTCTCTCTCTCTCTCTCTCTCTCTCTCTCTCCCCCCCCCCTCCCCTATTCCTCTCTCCTTGATATGTATGTATGTACATATGTACACTATGTAGAACGTAGAATGTAGTAACGTGGCCTTGGCGCATAGAAAAACAAACCCAAGCAGTAAGCAAATCAGCCAATGGCCGTGTCCAGCCAAACCTCTGCTTAGCGAACCGAAAGGTAGCAATTGAATGTGATTGGTTCTTACCTTTGGATCCAACCAATTACACTTAAGGGTCGGCAGGAGACACGGTGAAGACCTCTGTCGGGTTGTCTTAGCTGCGACTCGCTGCGAGTCCGTATATTATTTATTAAAAATTTTTAAGAGCCAAAATGGAAAATCCGACTCTGTACCGGGTTGCGGCTGATCCTACTGATTAAAACGAGCATAAGTTTAATGAGATTCGTTAATTAATTTGGCTAAAGTTTGGGAAAAACCACGGCTACAAATGGTTTTTTCCAAATTGCTACCTTTCGCTTAGCTAAGCAGAGGTTCGGCAAAACGCAGCCAATCACAGCCAAGAACTTAAGCACGGCCCTAAGCGGTAGCGAATCCATACCGTTGATTTCTTACTGCTTAAGTTTTTCTATGTGCCAAGGCCCACCGTTTAATGACATTCGCAACGGTATATGTATACGTTACAAGTATAACGGTAATTAAATATCCACAGTTGGCTAACCAACCAAAATCGACCAAATTAAACAGCTGATATATATATATATATATATGTTTATTAACTTTAGCAATACAGCCAGAAAGTGGACTTGGTTTACATCAATCCTTAATCACTCATACTTGCAATCAATCCACGCATACACAAATATCCAAAATCCTATTATAAATTATACCATTATATCTTATTGCACTATCTCCTATCCTCACAGCCTATCTCACAGCCTAATGACATTCTATATCTATCTTCTTTTTCTTTTGCATTCCTTTCCCTAACGACTTTCAACAATACCTTCGCTTTGGTGGTGTCCAATTTATCATTCCAAAGTTTTTCCAACCTTTCTTTACTACCCTTTCCTAATACTGTAAACCATTCCTTTGTCTTAACGCAATCTTCAACATAGTGGTTCATATTATCTTTGCCTTCATTACAAAAAATACACATTTGTTTCTCTTCATCTAGCCAATATCTGTTACCTGATTCTAAGTTCCCGCATCTTAAATTTAACAACGCTCTGATACTATCCCCGAGACCCTGCCTGTCTAAATTATCCAACTTTAAGTAACTTGGGCCTTCCAAATCTATACTTAGCTCCTTATATTTCTTGTTATACCTTGCATCTAAAATCCTGTTTCCCTCTTAGGGTTGGTTTATAATAGCCGTAACCGTTGATTTAAGCCGTAATCTTCAAGAAATTGACCAATCACAGTCGAATGTGAGAAGAATAATCGACTGTGACTGGTCAACTTCTTAAAAATTACGGCTTAAATCAACGGTTACAGCTATTATAAACCAACCCTTAAACAGCTGATATAAAGAAACAATTGTAATGTCAATTTTAGAGCCACTTCGACCAAGCTCTGATTAACATCGTTGATTAGTCCATTGAAAATGAGTGAAATGACCAATCGCCTTTGCTAATCTGCTTAATGATAAAATGTGATTGGTCATTTTGACATAATTATTGGGCGCGTTCAACAAAACCGCTCAGTAGCACGTGCGTGGCTCTTACTTTTAGACCCAACAAATCAGCGTAGCATATCGATAAGACGACACTCAACAGTTTTGTCTACTGAACGCGGCCATTGACTGTCGTCTTAAGGCTCCCACAGACCGAACGCGTCAAGCGTCAAGCAGCGAGCAGTAACCAATTAGCGAGACGATATTTTCTACGCCACTGCTGATATCACCTCACTGATTGGGTTCAATTGGGTTGCTGCTCGCTGCTTGACGCTTGACGCGTTCGGTCTGTGGGAGCCTTTAGGCTGAGTTTCCACTGAGCGCGTCACGCGTCGCGTCATCACAAGTTAACCAATCAAAACATCCCAATTTGATCCCGTTACAAGTAATGTAATAAAATGGGATGTTTTGATTGGTTAATTTGTGATGACGCGACGCGTGATGCGCTCAGTGGAAACTCAGCCTTAATGGCTTCTGCCCACAGGACGCGGAAACGCTTGCCGCGCGGCAAGAAGCAACGCGGTAGCCAATAACGTGTCGCTTTTCCGTAAGAACCAAAAGTTTATTGGCTACCGCGTCGCTTCTTGCTGTGCGGCAAGCGTTTTCGCGTTCTGTGGGCAGGAGCCATAAGTAATGCTAATGCTAAGACTCCATAGACGCGGAAACGCCGTGCGGTAGAGTGCGTTGACCAATCAGAAGGCTGCCGCAAGTCGCCTGCGGCAAAATCAAAATTTGTGATTGGTCAACGCACTCTGCCGCATGGCGTTTTCGCGTCTATGGAGTCTTAGCATAAAGGCTGGAGTCCCATGGCATGTTTTTTCCGCGTAACGCGTAACCGCGTAACCAACTAGAAACGTTTCGCATTTTCGGTTATGCATATTCGCGCTTCTGATTGGTTACGCGGTTACGCGTTACGGATCTTGGATGGAGAAAAAATTGACCAATCATATTTCAACAATTCACCAATTGACGATGCGATTGGTTAATTCTTTCTCTGTCCGAGATCTCGGAGCGATTTCTAGCATCGTGGACACAAGGCTTAAGAGCCAATCACGTTCGATTGCTACTGTGAGCGGTTTGTTCTGCTGCTGAACGCGGCCATTGGCAATACTGAGTAAACTGTTATGTTGTATACATACACATATATATTATATATATATTGTGTGTACATACCTGGTTACTTTGGACCGTTGTGGCATATCGATTTTGTTTTCTTAATTTTATTAATGTTATAGTCGTTTAAACGATTTTCCACGAACTTGAAAGATGTCCACGAAATCTCCAGTGGATTTGCGATCGGAATTGGCGGAATTAGTGAAACGCAAAGCCGAGATTGCTGTGAGTACCATGTTATGTCAATTTTTATGCATGCAGCATGCAGCATGAAATATCGTTACGCACTTACGCATATAAGATGCAAAATTCTCGACACGTTTTAATTATCGTTTTACTTGAAATATAAATAATGAACAATGGATTGCGTGCGTGCGTGTACGTAGGTTATTAAGTGTGTGTGGGTGTGTGTGGTGTTTGAAAGAAAGCTCGAGTACAATTGATCTCAAGGAGAAAATTCGGACAACTGTTTGATACTTTTGTCGTGTCATAAGATAGCAGTAGTTGTTGGGAGCAATCATTAATAATTTGTATAACGATCGATATTTTGTATACCGTCAAATTTTTACAAAGATAAATTTTTGCAGGAGACGTTAGCCAACTTGGAACGTCAAATATATGCCTTCGAGGGAAGCTATTTAGAGGACACTCAATTGTATGGAAATATAATAAGAGGTTGGGATAGATATTTAGCGAGTAACAAAAATACCAACAGTAAAGCTGATAAGCGTAACAGGAAATTTAAAGAGGCAGAGAGATTATTTTCTAAATCGTCCATTACATCCATGGCAGTAAGTAGTTACATGCATCTATTTAACCACATCTTTCTCGTGATGTGCGTTTCATTCATTATATACAAGTGATACAAGTAGATACTATTTATAAAACTAAACTTGACGTGTACTTTCTTTCGCACACTCTCAATATGTTCCATACGTGTAATATATTATTAATCTGGTCAGAATGATACATTGTCGTTAGATTAATCTGCATTACTTTCTATTATAGGCGGTTAGCGGACTCGTTGAGAATACACAAGAAAAAAGTAAGGACCTCAATGGATATTCGTGATTATATATTTATTTGTTTATAAAAATACTATCCTTATTTGGATCTCTATCTATATTTTGTACACTTTTCTTTCGTATTTTCTTTTCTGTAGAAATAATAGCATTTTAATTTTTACAAATATGTTTAGTAACTGTTTTCATTTAATTGGAATTATTCCCTGACATTACGTTATTGTATTACTGTCTTATAAATAGAATATATCTGCACACTGATTTTCTTGTTTGGATTGCTTCACGTCTGAAAGAAGACACAAGATTGCTAGAGTTCGCATCTAAGTTACGGGAAAATTAATATTCATGATAAAACTAACATTGTTCAATATACGTAGAAACGTGCTGCATTAAAATGCGTTTATTTTTATTCATGAAAATGTCAGGTATCGCCCATTAATGCGGACTGATTTTACGTGTGACAATGATGCTCGAGTGATTATTAAAGTTTTTCCATATTCGAATAGAATTAGTCGCGAGACATCTGTGTGCTTATTATATATTATAGTATTATATAAATTATATTTTATGATAAATTATGATGGTGGGTCTTCTTTCTTCTTCTTTTATTATTATTTTTTCGTTTTCCTCTTGATCTCTATGCATGTGTCTCGAGGTATAAATAACGGTATGCTTTAAAGGAATGTCGATTAGTATCTTGCAAATATGGCAAGTGTAGCATACCAACTGATTAATTAGTTAATTATAATGAAAATGAATAATATTTTTATCACACAAATGTTTATCTAATAATGCGAAAGATATGATGCGCCGTGCGTGAGAACAGTACATGAAAAGATTGTATTTGTAACACTCGCTTATGCACCTGCGTATCTCCATCTGCGATCTGCGATCGATATCTATATCTTCCTATCTGCTTGCTTTCTCTCCATTTGTATACATTTTATACCGTTAATATGAGATCCCTGCTTCCAGTTGAACGATACAGCGAATCAGAGTCTCAGATTGGGAATAGCGGCAGCGAGGACAATTGCAACTTTGGCAATTCAAATGCGATTCCTTCCAGCAATAACAAAGAAGCTAGTGGAAAAAATCATACTTCTATTCAAACCGGACATGTCCAAAATAGTGGCGCTCTCAATAGCTCGGACAATGCTTCGATTCAATTTACAAATGGATCGATGTCCAATGGAAATTTAGAACATATTGCCACACCTATCAAAGAATGTCACAGTAATAGTAAAGACTCCAAAAATAAATCTGGAAATAGCGCGAAAAAGAATAGCAATAAAAGAGCTAGGAATAGGTAGAAATAGGTGGAAATTCTAATAACATGTGCGTTAATGAGACACGTGTTAATTCTATGTTTCTTCCTTTCTTTCTTTTATTAACCGATATAGACATTATGTTTGTCATTTATGAATTCTTTTTCACTTGTAATCTTCACATCGTATTTGATGTTTGTTGCACAAGGCCTGAGATACTATCATTAGGCATAGATATCCATTTTTTGCATAACGGAAACAAAAAATATTTCCATTTTAATATAAAACTATATGATTAAATTAACACATTTTGTCTCCTAAGCTAAACAACAAAAAAATTTAGTTTTATTGTATTTTTTTGTATCGTGCAGCTATATGCTTGTTTTGCTATAAATAGGGTGTTTCCTAAGTAAGTAGATAAACTTGAAGGAGAGACATTCCTTGGCTTATTTTAAGAAAAAATGTTCTATAAACATGTGTCCTAAACTGGTTCGTTTTCAAAATACATGCAGGGTATCAAAGATGTACCAGGTGGTACATCAAAGATGCTCCTGGTGGATCTAAAAATGTTTTATCGGTACTAGAAAATGATTCTTAATACCACACACGTATGTACGCATACCAAATTTGAATAAAATATCTTTAACCGCTTTCCAGATTTTCGAAATTTTCATTTTTCTTCCACAATTTTGACTGTATTTTGAAAACGAAGCAGTTTAGGACACATGTTTATAGGACCTTGTATTCTTAAAATCAGCCAAAGAATATCGCCCCTTCAAGTTATATAGTATATATATAGTATATATACTACAAGCATAGCTAGCACACATTCCACAATTATGTAAAAGTACATTTCGTATTTATAACGTTTCTTGCAGTATTAAAGCTTTTTAGAAGCTATTTTTAAATTTTATGAAAAAAAAGTATTAAAGTACAAGATATATTCACGAGATACACACGCACGCGTGCAAGTTAATAACCTTAAAATAATATATGACTCCTATGCGTTGCATGTGTACGTGCACGCGTGTGCAAATGTGTATATGTGTGTGTCTGACCGAAGTAATTAACATTGCAAATTGTATGTAATTCTACATACACACACACACACACACACACACACATACAATTTTTTAATAAAAATAATTTATTTAACAAAATATGTACCGACTCAAAGTTTTAATTTAATTTGTATTATAATGCTAATTGATATACCGAATTGCCAAATGATAAAATTACCACGTATGGTAATCACGATTTTATATAATTTACGACTACATAAACGAAAAATAAATAACAAGGATAAAAATAACATGGAGAAAAATAAATAATAAAATAGATAAGAATGTCGTATCTCTCGATCTTTAAGCTCTAAAGATTTAATTTTGAATTACTGCAATGAGAGGTCCGAATTTAAATGTTAACTCGTAATCTTACATACACTTTATACTTTAAGAATAATAAAACTAGATTTTCTTTATATCGTGTTTATATATAATATCCAAGAACTTAATTTATTTTATTTATTTTACACCAACAAAAGGTATCAAATTACGTACGGAGGTAAGATAAATGCACTTGGCAGAAACGTTCTTCGAATATTGTAAGTATATGCATTAAACGGTCTACAAAGAGGTAAAAAAATTATACCACAAAATGTAAAAAGAACTTTTTTATATTCAATGTATGTATAAACAACTTTATTCATAGATGTGTGTGTGTTCCACAGGATGATTCAAAAGGTTACTGCCAAACTTAAGGAGCATATAATAGAAGGGTCAAAATAGAACAACTTTCGATTAAGAACCCATGTTCTCCAAAGTAATCTTGATCATCAGTACAGGCCTTTGAATATTTGGAACTCAGACAATATACCAATGAAATAATCGCAATTTACTACTCTTCCACTAGTTTTATTTTGTTTTTATTAAGGTTTTGTTAAGGATAACCTTTTGAATCACCCTGTATACACACTGTACCCTATACCCTAGCTGTATACATACATATGTATGTAATAAATAGGGTTGCCACCTAAACTATCGTTTTGACCCAAAGACAAAGAAAATAAGTTAATGTATATCACCCAAGTGTTTTATTATAAAAATTGTCAAAACAAAACAAAAGTCAAAATGGCATAAGATAAAAAATGACTAACAATAAGTAATCAAAAAATAAAATAAAATTCTGGTAGTTAACAAACAAAAAATATATAAATTGTATAAATAATGATTAAATCATAATTATTAAAAACGCCCTTGAATGTTATATACTCCCCTGGATCCATCAAAAAGAATCTAGAAGAATAATATCCTAGTCACAGACAATAATCCGTAAAGCGCTCACTGAGTTACTGTCTCCATACTGAACGCAGTCTTGTAAGATACACATCGAGCTCGAAACCCATTTATCCTAATTTGATCCTTCTCAGTTTTTCTTTTCCCAACGCCATTCACTCGCCATTCAGGGAATTGTCCATTTTATTTTCCTTTTTTTTTTTAATTAAAAATCAGGTAAGTTGTTTTACATTTCACACAAGCCGGAATCCGAACACAAGCCTTCCGAAACCAGATGGAGTCTCCGAGTCAAAGCCGGCCCGGAGAGGTAGCAACCCTAATAATAGACTAATAATAAAGCTCAATCTCAGACATGAGACGCGCGATATATATAATGTAACGTGGGTGTGATACATTGCGTACAAGTGTGTCACTTAAAAATGAAATAAAGCAGAGAAAAAGAGAGATACGCGTATTCTCTCAAGCATATGCAGAACGCAGAACACAAAAGAACTATCGATGTATCTTGCATTGAAAATAGCAAACGGAATCAAGACATGCGTAATATTTTGCATGTAAGGAAAAGCACGTGAGGATTGCGCTGACATTAAATTTTACGTCTGTCCCTAGCAAATATGGCAACAGGTACGAATGTTTTTACTTCAACTGCAGATTTCGTATTCTTTGGAGGCTCGCTTCTAGTCACAACCGCATTGAAGCCATTACGATCGTCCGCCGTGTAAGAAACGGTACGGATAGTTCCATCCGCTTCGACCACCGAATATTCGCCTTTAACCGTATCTCCGTCTCGCTCTTCCCACGCTGATTTAGAGTCGCCAGTATATCCATCGATCACGCCATAATTGAAGGAATACTTGGGATATGCCTGAGATAAAAATAAGAGAAATCTTGTAAGTAAAAGAGACGTCTTCGAAAGAGCAAAATTTGCAAGTATAAAAAATGAAAAGGTCCAAAGGTCCGCGAAAGTCTCTCTTTTATTCGGAAATATTTAACACTCACGCAGTAATTAGTAAATATAGTAAGCTTCTCAAACCAATATGAAAATATATGGTTGCGGTGTGAGCAGTCGCCAAGTTTGAATCGGTTATTTAATTTACCATGTATCGAGCATCTTTTTCCAGCGTCTTCGGTTCCGTAGCCACGATAGCTGACGCGGATTTGACAATGGGCGGTGCAACGTACACCAAGGAAGACGTCCTCGGTAAAGGCTTGTACAACAAAGGCGCTGACACTTTAACGTAGGTAGGTAGTCTCGCCGATCCCGGCTGCAGGTTGATAATCTCGGCATCGGCCGCGCGCGATACGGGTTTCAACGCGCAAGCGACAGCTGGCTGAGCTGGCCCGAGGGGGTCGAGGGCACTCTGCGACGCGGACGCCGAATCGAGAGGTGCGCACGAGAAGGCGTGCCTCTGCCTCGAGTTTCCGAATGGTCCAGAGGAATATCTGTCGCGAGAGCACAGGCACAGACTTATAACTCTTTGCAATTTCTTCCGTTCGCTTTTTCAGTAAATTCACATTTCTAGATACGCTCGAATCTATATCTATAATTAACTTTTTACAAGAATGCATCGCGCGTGCACTTACCCTCGAGGAAGATTTGCTCGACTAAAGCTGAACGAGGCGTAGAGAAGAAATATCTGGGAATGAGAGAAGACGGCCGTGACAATTTTTCAAACAGATACAAACGCGATCGCGCGCCGTACATATGTATATGCGCAATGCGCCGCGCCGCACCGTAAAGCGGGGAGCATGGCACACACTTCTGCATAACGCATAATGCGTAAGCATAAGAAAATTGATTGGTCTATTTCCTTATGCTTACGCATTATGCGTTGTGCAAAAGTGTGTGCGCCCCGCTTAAGTGATACAATACATGTATTTGCGTCAGACGAAAGAAGTCGAGAAAGATTCTATCTTATGTTTTGATATGTGTATAATTAATGCGCGCGCACGCTATATATATAAAGTTTACTGGCGGTAATTGGGATACAGTTATGACTTTACACTGTATTAGTCGTGGACACTCCACCGTGCCTCTTTTGCGACTCTCCTCTCCTCTCCTCTCGGAAATTAAAGCATCTAATCCGCACAATCCGATGATCCAACGCACGCGTTGGAGTCCTTCCACGTCGCGATAATTCTTTTTCATCGTCTACCATCTATCGTTGTACTATGCTACTCGTTGTATCGTTTCAAGAATACGTAAAGATATCTGGCGATCTCTCATCTCTCGGCTCTCACATGTCTGCTCCCACATGTTTCGTGATCGCTAACAATCTGTGATTGAATATGGATCTGTGTGTGAGCGGACGAGCCTGTGAATCTAGCTGGAAACGAGGAAGGAGGAAAATCCAAGGCGGCATTCGTTAATCGATTCCCCTCCCAAAATTGTACAATCTATAATATTCATCGGGTTGCACCTAAATTAAGATAATAATATAACGATGACACACACGTCTTTAACAATTCTTTAAGATCCAATCGTTTCATTGATTTAGCAAACGGAATATACTTCCACGACGCTATATTATTCACACGCTGATTTTCATAATGCAAATAACATTGGTGATAAATATGCGATTAGTTATATACGAGATACCTTATTTATGTGCGAGACTAAAATATATATTTAATAATGTCACGTATTATTAAATCATATTAAAGAACTGCAGTGATATATGTAACATTAATTTTGGAATATTACACGTTGCAATACTGACCGTACTACGGATGCAGGTTTCTTCAAAATTACGTTTCCGCGTAGAAAGAAGCATTGTGGTGATCCGCACGGACGAATTACCGAGAACACGAGGAGTTTTCTGTTTTCTGTCTCGCCGGCGCGGCGCGCGTTTTCGTACATACGCGTGCGTACACGTGCACAGATTCGGATGAGCGGCTTGGCTTGGCTTGGCTTGGCTTGGCGCGGCGCGGTTCGATTGAAAAAAGTATTATCGATCGCTTTTTAATTCTAAACCGTCGCCGTCGTGTCGTCTCGCCTCGTCTCGTTCCCGCGAACACACGGATATCACGCGGACGTTGCACGAAAGTTGTAAGATGATCCCGGCTGTCGGATTACGAAAGTTGCGGCATGCGACGATCCTATGCGCGATGCGACTCTTCTTTATATCCATTTATATATCTATATATATACCGCGAACATTCACTTGCATTTTTGCTGGCCTATTGGGCCGCGCGTACCGCGTACCGCGTACCGCGTACCGCCACTGCCGCCACTATGGGATTGCGCAGTACGGCGTACGGCGTACGGCATGCTGTATCCTGTATCCCCCTGTAGCCCTGTATGTACTGGCTGGGTCGCTGGTAGGCCGTTGTAAACTCGCGAACATGGGAACTGGGGAACATCGAGTTAAGATGATGTTCAATCATCGACCACGTCTTTGCCGTTATCATTTTCCATACGTCGTCGCCGTCGTTCAGTCGTTCTTCCTAGGGTTGAGCATTTATGCCTGAAATATAATAATCTGCATGTATACAATGTAAATTATGCTTACACAATCTCTATGGATCATCAAACATTCATGTTTGTTTCGTTAGAAATATCAAAAATTTGTGTTTTGTTTGAAATTTTATTCTTACTATTATAGTTACTATATATACGATTCAGTTTGGGTACACGTTTTAGGACGACACAAAAAATTAACACATATGGTTTTGAAGACCTTGATTTTAAAAATGTAACAAATAAATGAATATTGTGCATATTGCAATAATTGCTACCGCGTTCATGTCAACTATTGTTAAGTACTTGACGTTGTTTTTTGTCATTTAACACAGTTCAACATAAATAATAATAATGTTTCTATTATATGTGCATATATCTTTCATCACGTTTACAGTTAATAAATTAATTATATAACTGAAATGTATTTAATCGAATCTAATCTAGTTTAACTAAAAACTACTTTTTATTTTTGTAGCACTGCTTGCAAAAATATCCAGTCTAAAGAAATCAATCAATCAATCATTCACGTTATAAATAAGTGAAAAAGGTTCCAGAGTAAACATGGCAATACATAAACAATCTATTTATATGTAATCTTGAAATTTATGGATGGAAAAGGATTGGAAAATGTGTGCGCAATTACTTGTTTATTAAATAATTTAACACAAACACACCTTGTTACGGCTTACACGGTTCGTCATGCCCGTTCTTTGTATGTTTGATGAAATTTATCGTACAATACCGTCCGACGTCCGTACATACGTGGACCGTGGACGCGGTACCTGCGGGTGGTTCTTTTTCCATCGGACGAGCGATCGAACTTACATAATCGCACGTAATCCTGAATCCTGTCAATGTCACATATTCTCGACGCTTTCACAAGTTTCACCTAAAATCTAAAGGGATGATATCTATAAATGCACAGGAATGATATTAAATAGTGACAATGGATTTTGTTTCTGTTACAGACGTCTGAAAAAAATTTCAAACTTGAAAGCTTCCTCGCCACTCGCCGCACTCCTCGCTCGCACGCGTTTTTACACGCTCTATTGGGGTATATATCCAAAAATATTATACTATATTATACGCACGTTATGGCTGCTCGATAATTATAACGATAATTACTCGTGCATCCATGCGTATCGAAAGATTCGAGCTTCCACTTTTGGACTTTGCGAATGTCAAACTCAGCAATCAGCTGCAGTCTTTCAATGAATCCGTTGTTTGTTTATTATATTCGTTACACACGGCACAGATCTTTGCAAGCACTTGCGATTTGCGACACGTGTTATGCTGTTATGTACTACATAAAACATAAATCGTGAGAGAACTCGATCGCGAGTGTTTTCCTCTATTATAAAAGACTGTAGACTGTGGATGCGACTGTGTAACGTTTTTATTTAATCTTAGTTTCTTTTTGTATTGGCCGTCAAAAACGTATGTATGTACATACATACCATATAAGCGATAATTTTTCCACGTGATGATCACGTATAGATTATACTGATTATAGTTATGTATGTATGTATGTACATACACAAATGGATACTTTCACTTTGCTTACATTCTTACATATGTATATGTTATCGCGAAAAAATAGTCGTCCAACCCAACCAGCCAACGATCGAAGCGAGATCTACGTACGGTTATCAAACTAACGAAACTGTCAACTACTCTCGCAGGCTCGGGGAACCATGTCGATATATATATGTATCGATCGTAGGTGATCATAGATCGACAGATGGTAGAAGATTGGTCAAACGGCTCGCTCCATAGGTAACGTGCGTGATCTTCTCTTTCTTTTTTTCCCCCGGGCCCGGCTAATTTCAAATAATGCAAATGTATCACAAATGCGGATGTATTACAAATAGACGTGGACAAAGTAAAGCATAAGGAATTATATAATGTAACGACATTGACGACGTTGTTATTGTCTCTAAACTACACGTAACACATCGATATATTACGTTTGATATTCCCTTGCTTTCAACTTGGCGCATGCAATATCCTCTTCGCTCACAGACGGTTGTAACCCACACGCTAGTTCTTCCTTTCTGATAAACGCAAGCTTCTCTGCCTTTTCCGTGTAAAAATCCTTTTGCAGTACTTTCAGTTCTCTTTTGTAAGCATCCAACTTTTCTTGCACGAGTTTGTCGCAATGCTTTTCCGTTAATCGTCTTAAGGAATCTTTTCTAGTGATCTGATGTGGAAACCTGTAAGACGTTTTGCCGAAAAATTATTATGTATAATTTATAACATAAAAAAAAAGTAAAAAGTAAAAAGTAAAAAGTAAAAACTCTCACTCGGGCGTCGGTTTGTAAATAAGATTGAGTTTCTCCAAGACCCATTCGAAACGTCTGTAATCCCATTGTCGCAAGAATTTCAGCATTTTCCTTCGCTTCGCGATCGTTTCTAACAATTTAACTTTCATTTTCGTATGTTTGGGATATTCCGTTAAATGTTGCTGCAACTGATGTATGTCACTGGTCATAGTGGCAACTGAAAAGCAAAAGCACGCGACAGTCACAGCCTATGATATTTCAGTCTATAAAATCCACGGTATTTATGATTTATCCGATATCCGAGTGTTACGTTACTCTGAGCTTCTGGCGATTTCCAATCTAATCTGTGCCTTCTGACCAATTCTAAAACCTTCTCCTTTCTGGCACGAGTTGTTTCTTTGCGAGGTAGAAATTGTAGGGTGAACATCTTCTTAACCATGTCACTGGCACTGACAAAAATATTCAATAATTCGATAAAATAAAAAAATAAAAGGTAAAAAATATGTTTGTCCAGTTACCATTAGTATACTTACTCTTTCAGTTCAGGTAACTCGTTGTACATTTTGCCAAAATCAGATGACTTGACATCGACTTTTAACCCTTGATCGCCAGACTTTTCAAATGACAAATTCGACACTCTCTTTGGTCGTACCCAAGTAATTTTGTAGTCGGCTATAGTAGCGGCATACTTTCTTGAAGAAAGGTTAGTACCGTTCTTCAATAAATTCACGGCTATCCTCGTCGTTTGTTTGCACGTGTTTATTATTACATTCATACTCGTCGCTTTTCTTTTAATTACGCAACACTTGGACACTTGGATTCTTCGACCAACAATTTATAACTTGCAGTTTGCCACTGAGGTAAGTATCGTTCATCGACGGCTCGACGGTTCGTCCCTACGTGGACGTGGACTCCAGTGGACTCGAATCCGCTTTAAAAATGTACAAAAATTAATGTAGAAAATTTTAAGAGCAAGCATCATATCCCATATTTAATATTGATAACCCCCTTTTATAATTTTCTTTACAATTAT
>NW_020218564.1:1194192-1226981 GCF_003070985.1 Temnothorax curvispinosus | reverse complement strand
GTGCCGTGTCTGTCGTCCACGACGTCCACGTCCTCGTCTCTCATGAGTCTGGTGACGGTGACGGTGACTGGTCACTGGTCTGCTGTTTGCAGTGTCCGCTCACGCTCACTCTGCTCTTCCTCGTTTCTACGGAAAGCACGAGAAATGGCCTGCTCCGCAGTACGGTCGTCCGTTCTTCGTAGTCCTACGGTACAGCAAACCCCCGCCCCCGACAGCCGTAAAGACAGTCGTGCGTCTTGTCGCTCGCCATTAATTTTATTATCTGTAATACAGGTGTTATGTAAATCATTGAAGAACGATACGTGGTAATCTTGTAACTTTATAATCGAACACGTTTGCACGTGCGCGTATCGCAAGAAGGCATCTCGACAGACGTGAAATTTTTTATTTTAATTTTTTTACGTCGTTCACGGACGCGTGGGCGTTTGAAATTTCATTCCATATACATTGTGTCAGTTTGAAAATGCTATCGTTTATCGCTTATCTTCTAGGATGACGCACGATTACTAGTATATATGTATAAATATAAATATTGCAAAATCAAAAGTATAGAGGTACTCCAGGTATGTCTCTTTACATGCTTTACTCCTTGTATCCCACCTTAGGTAAGGCATTATGCAGCTGCTCAATGTACCAACGCTGCGGTACCAGAACTTGAGGTACTGTCCAGCAATAAGGTGACAGTTGCCGCACTCGACAACAATAGTCCTGTTGCTCAAGTATCAATCATCTTTAGGTATGAAAATGATATTGCCACGACGCATATACCTGTCCTGTATAAAATAATTTCTTTCCGTTTCTGTGTGTTGCTGTCTAGAGCTGGCTCGCGCAACGAGACATACGACACGCAAGGCACGGCGCATCATATTCGAATTGCTGCTGGTCTGAGCACGTGCAGGTCAACTTACTTTGGAATAACTAGGAATATCCAGCAACTTGGTGGAAACTTAACCGCTACCACTGATCGCGAAAGCATCACGTATACGTTACAAATTACAAGGAATCATCTGTAAGTAGTTGCGCATTTCCTAGGTCCTAGGAGATCTATACGTCAATACGTATAATTGAGAATAATAATTTTCAACATTTTTATTATCGTATTTCGCAACGCTTTGACAGGGGCAAAGCTTTGACTTTCCTAGAGGATGTCGCTACGCAGCAAGTGTTCAAACCGTGGGAAATATCCGATCAGCTACCCAGGTTGCGCTATGAATTGTCCATGATACCCGAGACGACCCGCGTAATGGAATTGTTGCACAAAGCAGCTTATCGTACTGGACTAGGCTATTCTCTATACTCGCCAAAGAGACAACTTGGGAAAATCAGTACGGAGACTGTACGTACGCGTGTAATGTTGCACCTCCTATGAGCGCAAGAGGCACCATCGGCAGAACATTTCCCTTTTTTCTTTTTTGCATAGCTGCAACATTTTGTCAATACTTGGTTCACCGGCTCCAAATGCGCGGTCGTAGCAACGGGCGTCGCGCTGTCAGACGCGACGCAATTCGCTTCGAATCTAAAAGTAGGCTCCGGAGATAATACTGTGGAAGCTACCAAGTATCATGGGGGAGAACTTCGCAAGGAACGATCATCGGATTTGTCCACTGTCGCGGTAGCCGTTGAAGCAGCAGGGATAAACGAAGATAAGGATGTCCTCGCTTATGCCGTATTGCAGAGAGCAATCGGTTCTGGTCCCCGTGTGAAATGGGGTTCCAGCGTGTCACCGCTGCACAAGGCAATCTCTGGAACGACCAACACCGACCACTTTGCTCTTTCGGCATATTATGCTTTTTATAGCGATTCCGGACTGTTTGGTTTTGTTCTGTCCTCGGTACCGAGTGTCGCCGGTTCCGTAAGTATCGTCGTTTAACAAAAATTAAATCCTCTTTCTCTCACAACCGATGACACGTGTCATCAGGCAGAAATCATGTTGTACGTGTATACGCGTTATAAATTATATCTTTGTAGGTAACAAAAGCTGCTACTGCGTACCTAAGATCGCCCAAGCTTACCGATGCCGATATCGCGCGGGGTAAGACTACGTTGAAAGCGGAAATATTATATGCCGCGGATGACGCCGCGTTCTTAGAAAGTATGGGACAGCAAGCAATTTTGCTTTATCAAGCAAAAGGATGCGTGTACAAACCGTCTGATCTCGCTGCGGAAATAGACAAAATAACTGCATCTGAAGTCAAATCGGTACGCACGTTTATTTCTCCAACGGTATCGTTCGTCTCCCTGAAATTTCTATATTTTCTTTGTCAATTTACTTTTTCAGTATTATGAAATATTTAATTTTCACTCACACACGTACACACGCAAATTATATATTATTAAAAGCGGCTAGTTCTCTCTACGTTTCTTACTTTTAGGTCGCCGGAAAACTTGCTGGCGGAAAATTGTCCATGGCTGCAATTGGCAATCTATGCACCGTTCCATATGTCGATGAATTGAAGTAGATACGACAATACGAGAGTCTGGGCAGTACCGTTTACTGTGAGAGCCTTCGAGTTTTAAGTATTTCGTCTAGTTTAGAAATGTACACGCGCACGCGCGCGTTTATCTCAGTGTAGAATTTACTTCCGATATTAATAATAAAAGAAAATATCGCTGTAGTTTATATGGTTCAATATTTACCTTAATTTTAGTTCTCGTTTAATGCGTCAGTACAAGAAGAAGGAAACACAAGATGCTAAAAATTACAATATCCGTGTTAAATATCTTTCAGTGGCGTTTACATCGTTTTTTTCCCCCGTTTTTTTTTTTGTCTATCGACAATTCATCTTCCGTAAAATTAATAGAAAACACGCGCGCGCACATATACATATACGTGTACGTATATAAAGTATGTTCAACAATGCTGAATGATACGCGCATGCTCCTCTCGCGTTTACTTGATAGTTTAATAAAGTTTTATTTCTTCTATAGAGTAGAATTTATTCTGTTTTCTTGAAGACGATCGTAATGATTTTCCATTGTGGGTCTTGTCTATGATGGGCCTCAAGTCGACAAGGTTTTGCAGAAACTGAAACTGGCAAAAAGAACGACGATAGTCGAGTAGAGAAGATGATGAAAAATTGCGCGCGAGTAGAAATCACTTAAAAATC
This sequence comes from Temnothorax curvispinosus, assembly GCF_003070985.1. Taxonomy (NCBI): domain Eukaryota; kingdom Metazoa; phylum Arthropoda; class Insecta; order Hymenoptera; family Formicidae; genus Temnothorax; species Temnothorax curvispinosus. The sequence continues at coordinate 1,223,874 of NW_020218564.1, read as the reverse complement.
ATTTTACGCTTACGTGTTCTTCCAGGGTAGAATCCAGCCGATTGAAAAGGTCCAAAACATGCGTATCTTGCGACAATAAATAATGTTGATAGTGAGAGTCGAGAAGTATACAGGACCATTCGTACAACTGTTGGTCGCTCGGCTGCGAGTTGGCGTCGGCAAGCGAGTCCGTTTCCTCGTTCAATTTACACATTAAATGTTCCAACAGTTTAAGTACTTGGTCGAAAGTTAAACCGGTTTTCAGATGAGGTAACAAGGAAACACTGGAACAGCTGATACTAAACACCTTGTCGAGAAACGTATCCCTCGAATAGGAATGATTGGGTTTGAACGTCGCGCTGTCAACCGTCGAGCCGTCAGTCGTGCCGTTTTGCAGAGGAACGAATACTTTGTCCGGACTTTTCAAGGTAAAGGTAAACGCCAAAAGATCGACCAGCAACTTGTCCGGTAAATCTTGAAAGGTGTCGAGGCACCAACAGATGGACGCGACGTCGCCAGCGTGCATCAATAGCGGGATCAGGGCCTCTTGTATCGCGGCATCGCTCCATCCCTCGTTCAAATAAGCGCGTATCTTTTGCGAGACGTTCAAAGGTATTCGACCTATCGACACGCTTCTCGCGCAAGACTTTGTTCGGGTCTTGTCCCATTGAGCCACCGTCGCTTCCTGTATCACGACAATATCGTCCGCCGCCGCCGCCGCCGCGTCGGCGTTGTCGCTCTTGAAGCGTAAAGACGAGCCCAACATAGCGGCTATTCTTTGCGGCGCGAGATGGTAGGGCGCGACGGCCAAATGTCTGTTTGCCGCGAGCAACAATTTGTCCTCCACCTTCCAAAGCTTGGCGTCGTTGGTGTAAAGTTTCAGCTTTTGCACCGCTTGCGCCGATTTGAATTTTACATTGTATATCATGAGTATCGCCCCTTCGTCCGTGACGTCAGCGCCGTAAATCGCTACGGTCGTCTCGTTCAGATGCGTCATGACAACCGGATACTTGGTATTGATGTTGGTAATTACGCTGACTAACCTGTTGGACTCGAAATCGGAAGACACACACGTTCCCGTCGACAACTGATGACTGTACAATCTGCCGTGTGACCCTGAAACACGATTGCTCAGAGAGTTGAAGGAGCACGTGTTAAATGAGGAAAAACAGTATATGTATAATATAAAGCCGTTTCAACGTACATAAAGTCAACAGGTACGCCGCGTTCTTGTGGCGTATCACCACGTGTCCCGCGAGATCCTCCGACTTCCGTTTCAATTCTATCCTCCTGACGGTATCCGCTTTCTCCAAGCAGGTCGCGTCTTCCAATCTAACCACTAGGCAGTTATAGACCTCTTCTACTCTCGTCAAGCAGAACAAACTCGTCTTGCCGTTAAAATGTATCAACTGACAGTCCAACACGTTCTCCTTAGCCTTAATTATACCCTTGCTCCGCCACGTCCTTCTATTGTCGATGGCCCATTCGAGGGAAGCGGTAGCTCCGTTTCGCTGGACAAGAATGGGCGACGAGTCGCCATAGGGCAGAATAGCGTGAAGCGGGGATGGAAATTTGTATCCCTTGACGTTGTTCAAGTCTGCCTCCTCTGCCGACCAAACCCGTATCTTTCTCTCGTTAAAGACAGCGACGTAACGCTCCTTGGACCTGTCGTAAATAACTTGCGTCGTCAATCTTTCCTTGCTGGACCAACTGCTGATCTGCTTCAAGTCTTGAAGCTGGAAAAGATATAGATAGATGAATATATCGTCATGCGTCAAGGCCACAGTTAAAAATATACACGACGGGAATAAGTTTTTTTTAAATCGTTTTTTTAAATCGAGTATCGTCAAGCATCATCACTATCACCTACAATTCTATAGAACCTACTACATACCTTGTATCGTATGACTATGTTCCTGCCGAGAGTCACCACCGCACAGCCCGGTTCCTTGTCCTTTTCGACGCCCAGCAAGCTCTGCTGATCGATGAGTGGACACAGCGTATAGTACGAATTGAGCTTTGCCATTTTTCTAACATGTAGAGCTTCTTTTCGAAATTTATATTTGTATCGTAGAATTTACAAGAGACCGAGCTCAACGAGCACCGAGCACGTATGCGTCGCGTGGTTAGTGTGGATGTGGTGTGGTATGTAATGTAATATGTATGTGTATATACCACGTGCCGCAACCCGCAACCCGCAACCCGCGACCGCCGCGACATCAGCGACATACTCGATGCCATGCCATGCCACGATTGCCACGCCACACGTACTTGTAGCTAGGGTGAAACTGCAGATGAAAATGAAAAGGAATTTCGTCGATAAGTATACAGTATACGCATCATTCGTTCGTAATTCAGTTTTCTACATTCTCAACTGTATGTTTGAAAATAAAAGGCGCGGAAGGACGCGAAGAGAAATGGTCGAAATGGAAAACGAAGATAAGACCGATAAAGCCACTCTGTCAACAAACGCGAGCCTCAAGCCTCGACTGGCCTCGAGCGTTAATGATAATTGGTGTCGATTCAGTCGATTGTCGCATTCAAGATTCGGGGGTGGCAGATGGCTGAGATGGCAAATGATGCGATTCGAGTTTTGCAGATGTCCATTGTCCACGGGACCAGCGACCAGCGACCGGGCGACCACCCACCGCGTATTGTGTTGTATTGTGTTACCCGGCACCGCACCGATTTGAGACGCGCGCGACGACGATGATCGGTGATCAGGGCTGCCAGAATGTGTGCCGCAGAAACCGCCGCTAGAGCGAGCTGAGCTAGCCCAAAATCCGCACATTCCCTAGCAATGTAGCCCAATATCGCTTTTTTTTCGTATCTCATATAATATGATATAATATAATATCATATAATATAATAATAAACCATGCTGTCGCATCGAAGACTGTGTTCTTCTGTCTAGGACTTGCTCTTTCTCGCAATGTTTATTAGATTTTTTATGGGCGATAAGATCACTATGCTGTGCACGCAAATGACATTATATATCATATTTATTAAATTGCACACGATATAGATACCATAAGACAAATTTAAAACTACCCGCTCATAAAAGCTATCAATAACGATCAGACAAGAAGAGGACTGTGTAAAGATGTCAAATCGTGGCCTTGGTTTTGTGCAGCACAACGACAAGGCACGTCAGTGTGGCGCTTGGCGCTCGTCAATTTGTCGAAGCGTCACACCGACGTGCCATTTCGTCGTGTTCGTGCAAAGCTGAGACCCTGGCATCTCTGTCGTGCAATGTCCAAGTGCGTTCCTTGTCTGTGCGGCGCAAGCGTAGAATGCAACCATAGATTTGCAAACCAGTGTTGCAAATTTCATAGTGCCAAACTATCGGTGTTTCCACAAATTCAAACCCAGATGAATTGAGTATTTTCGCTCAAGACACGGTGTACTGTAAGATATAATTGTAAGATTACATAAAAATTATATTTTACACCGTGGCTTAAAAAATAGCAAAATGCGGAAATCCTCGTTTGAAAAATTTATACCGCACAAGAGTTCTCTAGATAGCCCAATTTGCGTTAAATAGCCCAATCTGGCAGCCCTGTCGGTGATCCCTGTGCGTGACTGCGTGCCGCACACAACGATCGATGAAGAAATCAAAATCGGGAAAACCAGAGCCAGAGCCAGAGCCAGCGGACAATGTAAAGAGTGTAAAGGAACGGCCGTCTCCTTTATCTTCGACATCCTCATTTCGGCGAGGATAAAGTTGATAAAGTGACGAAGCGGGCGAAGGTAAGGGCGAAGGGCGCATTGTGCCTTGTGCCATATTTTAATTATAATAACACGTACGACTCTTCTGACCTCTGACTCGCGTTTCAAATTTTAGCTGATTGCGGGACGATTTCTGCACGATCATCCTCATTTTCGATGCGTATGTATCCATTCGCCGATCGCCCTTACAATTGCCATGGCCACATCGAACTAGGTTCGGGTCATCTATCAAGAAAAGAAGCCGAAAAAGCTCGTCCTTGGCCACTGCATATTTCTCTTCCGATTACGAACCAACGAATGTACATTATCGGCATCTACCATCTACCAAAAACTGGTTACTGCAGATTACCGAGTTAATCTTTGAAACGATCAAGTTATTTGGCCACGTTCTTATCTGTCTGCAGAATTTTGACAGAGGTGAGATAATAAGCAGCGGCATCTATATTATTCGTCTTTCGTTCTTTCGCACATGATCTTTAGCATCCTCTGGCTGTGATAAATCAGGGGAATAGTTATTCAATTTCCCTATCGTTTTTATTTCTCTCGATTCTCCTAGCAAAATTTAAGAAACTTTCCGGTAAAGATAAATCTTTATAAACTCTAGCTCGGCGTCAGATCACTTTAATGTCAAATTTTGCTCAACTTTTAAATTGGGCGGTTGCACGTGCGGTTCGCGTGCGGCTATTTCTCAACCCTCGCCACTTTTTCAGACGGGACAACCTGGGCTCTGCCGTCGAGAGATTCGTGACGCAAGAGTTTGATTCATCCTGGTGCCTGATGGTGGTGCATTGGCGGCTGGCGCTAGATTCAGGCAGGGCAGAGCTCAATGGGGTGTATACTACCACCAGTATACGTTCGATCCTCGCCATGTTCCTCTTCGTCCTTTCGTTCGATAAAAAGATCATTGTCTTCAACTTTCTGTACGTAATACAAAGCAAATATTTTTTAAATGTCACGTAAATATAATTTAATAATATCGATAAAACGTGCATGAGAGATATTGCCCATACTTGCAGTTTCAATTTTTTCATATTGATTGAAAGCTCTGACTCGCGTTCTTTTTGCTGCACCGCTCGTCCCTCATTAATCTATTCACAGATTTATTTCTCTCATATATAAAAAAATATTCTGTGAATTAAAATATTCTTATCTATTTATATAAATAAATTCCATGTGATCTTATTAAATCTTTTTTGTATCTTAATTGTAACAAAACAAAACAAAAAAAAAAGATTTTTGTCTACTAAAATTAACTGACTTTATAATGAAGTAACCAATGGCCTAGATACCCCACAGGATCGGTCGGTTTTTTCGCTACAATTTCACACAAAGCTTGGATCAAAGGTTTGCTCAAGACTTTTTTTAGGTAGATGTTATTCGATAACGCGTGTGCGTGACACGTAGACGATGACGTGTTAGACGTAGAATTAATAGACGTGCTGCTTTTATCGACTTCGATCTTTGCCTGCCATAAATCTTGCAAGTTGTCGATGTCATCGTCACTTAAATTTAGAGATTTTAAAAGTCTGAGAAAGCAAAGAAATTGAAAGACGTAGAGGTAGAAAAATAAGCCGCTTATTATATTTAATATTTTATACATGATTCTTTTTAATATTTTTTATTCTTTATTGATATAGCATGTGACGATGAACGTTGTTTTACAACATTTTGATGTTATAAACTACACGTCTGATTGATACGAGGAATATTTGAAATTAATTATCAATCTCCGATTGTCTGACTCCAGCTAACCTGACGTGTTCATCCGTAAGACTGGTATTACGCGATGTCTCGACAAGATTTTCATTCAAACCTTTCTCGTGCAAAAATATCGCACGTTCCTCATCTTTCCTAGTTTCTTCCACGTCCTTAATCACTTGTATGTCGTCTTCTATTGATTTTTCTTTCACCTGATCTTCTTCCTGCTGGTTACGTATTAAGTCTTCTTGTTGCTTCTCCAAAAATGTATTATCCTTTATTTCTTGCATTTTTAATAATACTTTTGTAACACGTTCTCTTACACGTCTCAAGTACAAAGATTTTAGGATGAGATTTGGAATTATAAGTTCTCGTACTATTTCATATAACGTATGTACGTATAAACGTCTGATTAAAATGACTTGAAATGGAAACCGTTTGAAAACTTTGAAAATAATCCTGAAATTTGATTTCGGATTTGATTCTCACTTCAGAGTTCTGGTCTTCAAAAAGGTGAAGTTTTGCGCGGTCCATATAGTTAACGACACTAAAATAAAAAAAACCGCGTGGGTTAACGCGGCGCACGCGAGGCCTTCGTCGCGTTTAACAAACGGATGGATCTTCCTGCACTTAAATTTGCATAGTTACCGAGCCATTTACCGCGTGCAGTATATATACACGTTGAGACGGAACCACGTATTCGCGCATCGAGCAGGGTTTCTCGATTTCTATACCGTTGTTATATAAGAATTAGTGCAATGCGTTTTCGCGCAGTCTTTATAATTTATGTACACATGTTACATGTACTCCTTTGGTTTATGCATTTTTATGCAACGGTCTGCTCTGCCTCTTCACAAATACGACAAATGTTCTTCATTTGGATAAATGCCGCCAATCAAATAACTTTCAATATTAACACGTCCATTGTATTGTACTTTTTATAACGCGTCGCGTATCATCACCGATCGCGTCTCATTTCTAACATTGTTGATTTATTGAACACTTGAATCGAGGAAAATGGGTCACACACACATCTAGAGTGCTCTATTAAAGTATCGCGAATTACTTTGGAATTCGACTGAGAAAAGTACGCGTGATAAAGAAATCATTTTTATTTCTATCAAGTACTTCTCGATAACAAAAAGAAGATTACTAAAAGATTTATAAAGCATCCTTGATACAAAAGAATGAATACGTACTTTACTGATTGATGTATATTAGTTTCGTTTGGGAAAACGCTTTATTGTAACAAAAATTAGTGTAATATTTATTTAAATATAATTGTAATATAATTAATCTTTTCCCTTTCATTGATATCAAGGCCAGCTTACTCTAAGTCAATCATCAAAGGTGAGACGAAAGATCCGATGAAAGATGAAAAGATAAAAGATCCTTTGCGATAAAAACTTTTCGTATCATCGGGATCATCTCATAATTATTTTCAATAGCGAGTTTCATTGCGCCGTTGCTCTTGAAAGCCAGCTCCATTATGCTCGCATACAATGCTCGAATTATAGGATAATAAAGTCTAATGATTTCAAAAGATTCACAGATCTATCTCGAGGCGCTGATATATGCAACGTTATTTACTAATTTATGTTGTAAATTTTTTGAAACTCATCAATATCGTACATAAAAAGATTCGTAATTTTCTCACGTTTTTTTTTTCCAGGTTTCATCAATCACGACAGGTAATAGACACCTGCGCGCGAATATTACGAACGAACTGAATAAAGTTGCACGATAAGGGTGCTATCTTATCAGTTTGGCGATGTAATCAGTACAGAATTGAATCGAGATATAGTACGGGATAAATCGTTTGCATCTGTGGATGCGAATTGAGTGTCACGAAATTAAAGGTAACTCCAGAGAGACTTTGTTTCCTTCTAAACATATATGTATTGTCAATTGCAAATTTGCAAAGTGATTAGATTATACAGCGACAGCGTTTCCGCCGTGTAAAAACATATCACGCGCTACTTATATAGCGTTTGGTCTTCGGTATCGCGCGACGTTGTCATCGATCGAAATACACTCGGTGGATATGCAGATATCGCGCATTTATTGAGATCACTGCCTTATTTTGCAATGCCATGCGATAACCGTGACATGGAGAGAATATCAAGAAAAAACGATTAAATATTCTAGATGTAGCGTCTGCACGTCCGCGTTTCTATGTGATTGATTCGACATACGAGTGCGCATTACATCATACGGATAAAATAGCATTGCGACCACAAGCTGGCGTTATCGCCCCGACCTTTTTATTGGACGCTGTATTTACTTAACGAAAAGACTTTAATAAAATTTCGAACGTATCTGTTTAAAGATTATCTATATACATATATACATACATGATTAAGAAATTAATTTAAAATAAAGAACGTTCGACAATATTTTACCGGGCTAGAAGTTTAGATTTAAATTTGTGAATACTTTTAAGTCTCTTGATATAAAATATGGTTGCGTGTACTTTTACCTACAAACTGTGTCTTTTCTTGTGCAACTTTCCAAGCCACGTCCACTAACGCCTACCTACGCGATAAACATGCATCTTGAGTCTCTAGAAATGCGCGAGCTTGCATTCAGTCAGCATTAGTCAGCGTCGGTACATTGCGGTTTATTAAGCGAACATTTGATAGAAAGCACGTTACAAATTTTAGTGTTACTAATATTGACCCTCTTTTTTATTTTTGTCAAACATTATCCCCCAGAAATATAAAATTTATCAAAAATTTATAAATAAAATACGTTCAGTTGACCATCACTTACGTTCGCAACACTTGACGTAATGTTTATTTAATTTCTTTACATGTTTGTACCGCGTAATAATTTTTAAAAATTTATTATTCTATTTATTTTGATAAAAATCGCATAAAGATAGCACGTCAGTTGCAATAACATTAACATAACGTTTAATGATCCTACGTCACACTATCCACAGTATTACGGAGGTACGAGTCTAAATACAGTTATGTGCACGTAACAATAAGAATTTTTGGTTTGAATCTTACGCGCCGAGTACACTCGGCCCTGATGGCCAATCTGGTCTCACCTCTCAGGCTCTCACCGTTGAACGCGGCGCGAAATTCACGTGTAGGCGAAAATGATCGAAGGATGGCGATAATGGCCGAACGTGAACGCGAAACGCGACCGGCGGCGGCGCGGCGGCCGGCGTTGCCGCTGATGCCGCGATGCCGCTCGCCGCAGTTGGCCGGCGTGGCTCGTAACGGAAGGGGGCTTGTTTACGTCGTTCGTTCGCTCGCAGTTCCGCACGTTGAACTTTGATTTACATCCTCGTGTGTCTCCTAATCGTGATCAGTTACGTGAAAGTGTACCGTGCTTCGTTAAAGCGCGTCTCGCAAGAGTCCGAATAGTTTGACACGTCGCGCGACGCGGTCGTCGCCTATCATCACACATCACACCCGCACACTTACGTAAGTTTTACGTACAATGACTTGGACAGGTCTCTCTCTTGCACGTATATCGCGCGGGTCGCGTCGCATGAGTTGTTATCGCATATCGAAATGCAAATTTTCACTTTTTACGTTTCGTTCGACCAATACATGTCACGCAGATGTATAATACGTTGGGCGCGCTTACGAAAGCGACGCCCAACAACGTCCAACAAGCTTTCGTTAGAATGGATAAAATCATGAAAATACTGATGATGTTTAGAGTTACCTTGGAGAAAGGTAGACAAGGAGAACGAGACACGAGACTCGAATATATCCACGATTGCGGGCTTAACATTAATATATAATTTAACGTTTGCGATAACGTACGTCGTACACGTAAAATCGCCCGTGCAACTCGCGATGGAAGATGGAAGTGCGTACAATCGACGACGTATAATATAATCGTTGCAAGTCACTCCTATGTTATCGTCATACCTAAAAATTGCCAATGAGATAATACGCCGCGGTGTTGGGTGTAAGCTCGATATAAGCGAATCACGTGTCTCCTTTTCGTTCCTTTCGTAAGCTACACCCTGCACCACGAGACAATGTCCGATGGCGATATCGTATTCTCGTCAAACGCGCAAGACGCGCCTACCACGAATCCTTGGCCCGTCCTGGCGTTCTGCTCGTAATAAAGTTATTAATGATCCATATCCCTGCTCACGCGATGGAATCTATCGAGAACGAAATTTCCGAATACTTGACCCGTGGCCCGTGTCGAGATTGCGGGTTGCAACGACGTTCTATTTTCGGCCGGCTCTCCGCGGATTCGAATGCTCGTTATTGTCGTTAATAAAGACTCCCTGAAGTTTAAGCACCGGCACGTGTGCGCGCTACTTACAATTAGATAGAAAGTCGCATCAACGATGCGCGCCGCGGCAGCGAATTTTACGGCTTTTCGAAATCTGTGGCGAGAGTCACAGCAATCGATATATGCTTAATTGTCTTGCTTGTCTCTGTATTAATGACCTAGTTTACACCGATCTCTTGATACGCGTATCAAATAGTATATTTGAACTGATCAGCCAATAATCAGACTTATTTACTAGTTATTTACTATTTAATACGCGTATCAAGTGATCGATGTAAACTAGGTCATTGATGGCTTGCCACGAAATGTATATCAATGTTGCAGCGTTGTATGCGATAGATTCGCGATTAAGAAATTAAAATATCTTCTATCTGCATGCCATTACATATTTGGATTCCAATGCAACGTATGGAAAATTTTATTCAGGATGAGAGAGAGAGAGAGAAAGAGAGAAGAAAATAAAATTGAGTATTATTGTCGGTCAGGAGATTACCCTATCCATTTTTTTACGAGTAAAAAGGTGTATTTTAAAACTGTGATATCAATGTTTAAGATAAAAAAAAAAACAACCAGAAACACGTTGGATCCGCAGTACGGCAGTTTAGTGGAAACTACAGCTAGGTAAATCGAATTTTCCTCGAAAGTATTTCGATCGTGCCTTTACCTTTATCGTCGACTTTGCAAACTCGTTCCGCGAGTTATTACGAACGAGATACAACTACTGAACGTAGTTTAATGGTTGTTACTTTTTCTGTACTGTAATGAAAGAAAAAGCTCCAAAAAGAGACGAGAACCGTATAATGTTGTGGAAAAGAGCGATCGTGGAGTTTGTGTGATATATGATCCCCGTTAACGTTCCCAAGATCCAAAAATATCGTCGGTGAAATAGAGCGGCTGCGATTCTGAGTCGAAGCCAGAAAATCGCTCCGTTTTCACCCGAGGCGCGATTATCACTTTTCCCACTTTTGACAAAAGACTTTCCAAAGACGTTTTCTTAATCCTTTCGACTTTGTTTCGTGCACTCGCGAGTCGCGACCGATGCATACTCGTGCTCATTGTCAGCATTGAATTTAATCATATCTTGCATCTTTTTTCCCATAAATATAAAACTTTTCTCAAGCGAGCAACGATATTGTAATATATTACTTTATTTGAATGTATTATACTTTTTGTTATATATATATATATATATATATATATATATATACACGTATATGTTTCAAACTTACAATTAATAATATATTATACGAAAATTACATATCAAAGCCACGCTCTGAATATGTGAAAAAAATCAGGGAAAGATGCTCGGTAAGACTCAAAGAGATAAATTCATTACGGATATTTATTTAACGCCGAATCTATACGTGACTTTGAATCCTAACGATCCTAACACGTCGACGACGGTTTCGCCTCTGGGCCTCTGGTAAACCGATGAAAATAAGATAAGTTGCATTGTCGTCCACGCGAGTTCAGTTGCACGGTGCGATGAGTCATCGGCCAAACTTAGACATCGCGTATCAATTATACACAGCTGGTAATTAAACGGAACGTCGGCGTCGGCGTCGCGTCGATCGTAATCATCGATTCGTTATTGCAGCCTAAACGACGCGACGCGACGATTTACTGCCACGTAAACTTAACACAAAATTATCAGCACGTAAAAAAATTAATTATCTCGAGTTTGCCAATATACCTATATCAGCACATTTTCTGCTATCTATTTATTTTAGCTATCCGGTTTTGAGGTATACGAGATACAGGTAGAGATTCGACATACTTCTTTTTGCCATACTTTATTTTATCGAAATCAGCGATCGATTCCACGTCATCGCATGCTTCGGGTAAATCAAGTGCGAGGGCACTTGCTTGTACTAGCGAAATATATGCTTCTCGTCAACAGCGATAGATTAGATTAAATCCTCTTTGCGCAATAAAATTTACCGTGTGGCGGATTTTTTTAGAATAACTTTGCTCGCGCGTTCGACGCCGACATTCTGAAGATGTCTTCAAAAAGTGGACAGATAAATTACGGAACGGACCGGAACGCACGTTGTATCGAAAAACGTATATTCGGCTTCGGCAAATAACACATGAAGAAAAATGTCGCATATTTTTCGCGAAAGAAGTTGGTTTCCTTACGCCCAAGTATTTAGTACCTTCCTATTATGTACGTTATTATGTTAGCGACATGCTCCAGTCGTTTCTCACAGATATGGCCTATGTTGCACTGTAGAACGGCGCGGCGCGGCGCGGCGAGTACATAAGCAACGGGAAAACGACGCGTGTTAACTCGATATACAAGGAGATCTTTTTTCAACGCTCACGTGCTACGATGAATTGCGAAACTCGTGCACCATACAGTTACATCATAATCAGCGATTAATCGATTGTGCTTGACGTCCAATAATGGACGCGCAAATGCACCAAGGTATCCCAGTCTTACCTTGATTTTACCATAATGAAAATTTGGAGAATCAAAAAATCAACCTTTTTAAAAGTGATAAAAAATGAAGTTTTTTTTTAAATTCACTAATTGTAAGTTTTAAAAGCGTAAATAAATAGCGAAACTTTATTCTTTATTAAATTTTTAGCGGTTTCTACCTTAACAGAACTTGTGTAAAATGTATGGATCAATTATAAAGATATTACACTTTATAACGTAAAAATTTTACAGCGTATACAATGACCTTCCTCGATATTGTTGCTCGGGGAAACGTCAATTCCAAATTCCAACGTAGTCAAAGAATTCAAAGGTGAAAGGTCTGGAACATCCTGTAAAGCTGACTCGTGCCAGACTATCGTACGAGACCAGACGATTCCGATCGTTATTGAATAATCGCGTGCCTTATAATAAAGTTCACGTAGGTTAATATATTCTAAAACAACTGTAAGATTCGTGCGTTTAATCGAGTACTTTTTACAACGCGCGATTTGTCAGTTGTCACTCGTCAATGTTAAGTTTTCTACGAAAAAGAATGTGAAAAATATTTTATGTTAAAAAAGCGTAATACGCGTATCTCGCAAAATATACACTTTTTTTATATTTATACTCTCTTTCTGTACATTACCAAAGACTTGCATTCGAGTGATCGTGCGTGCGTATTACTACGACCAGTATTAGCATAAAACCTTGAAGCATGAAGCATATTTTGCATTTTGTCGTGCGTTGCTCATCATTTGTCACAGAATAGAATAGAATATATGTACGAATCGTATTCAAAACTTACGCGCGATCGAATGATTTCGAATCGCGAGGCGATGCACGAATTGAACAAAACGGAGCGCGAGCGCGGTCAACTAATTGAGCTAATTGCATTTGTTAGACACTATTTGTACGTGCCGATTCATACGATGCATTTTAGTGCGAACATATTCGTTGGTCTTCTTCGCATCACAAAGCTCTCCGAAGCGTTAACTTTTTTATCCCGCTTAAAATATCTTTAAATGCTCGATAAAACTAAAAACTCGCAACTATGAAAATCTTGACAAATCTCATAATAATGGTGGTGCCTACATGTTAAAATTTAAAAAAGTTTTAGAGAGAGAGAGAGAGAGAGGCGCAGTTTCTGCACAGCGACATTATGTAAACGACATACAGTTGCACATTGTAATCCAGCAGACGATTAGAAGATGTCTAGTTGGTTATAACCGGGTTAGCGTGACGCGAGAGTGTTTACAGCTTCTTACTGTCTTCGGCGCGGGTCAGCAAATTAATCCGTCGTCAACTTGCGGCTGTATTATCGGCCGTTCATCCAGTTCTACTTCATCGGGTCATTCTATTTGAACCGAGCACGTGTCGTAACGATAAACGCACGCATATCCAACAATTATATCGCTCCAAATTGCTTTCCTCCACATCCATCATCTAGCACTGATCGAATTGATGATAGCGCGCATCAACGCCAACGTAGTAATTAATTGCGAACGTCTGACTGAACTTTATCGTTCTCGCGTGATCTGAACAAAAACATTTTATCATACCTCTATCTTAATTACATATTTATCTAATTCTTTTTAATTACAGTTTTATTAAGGCCTCCGCACAATGGAAAATATAAGGAAGAAAAAACAGAGATATTAGCGATTAGGACTAAAGAATCAAGAATAAAGTTGGATGCACGATATATGAAAAATTCAGGCAACGGAAATAGGGATTAACACAGACAATAGATTTTTAACCTATCGGTAACCGTGTATTAATGTTACACACCAGCTTTATTCCTGGATTTCTTTATTCTAATCACTAATATCTGTTGCTTGTTACTTATATATTTTTCATTGTGCCGGAGGTCCTTACACGTACGTTTTGTTTTAAAAATACTATACACATGGACGTGTGTTTGTCCGCTTTTTTGTTTTACACGCCGATATATGAAGATTCTTGCGCAAATTTTTAATTTAATATAAATTAAATTAAAATTAATTTAAAATTGCATAATTTAATATAAATTATTTTCACGAAATTTTTTAGTTTGCAGAGGATTGTGACAAGGCGCGCAGGAGCTATGACAAGAAATCGATGACCTGTACGCGTGAACGTTCCTATGACATTTCGCTCAATATCTTTTTTGATACGACGACCCAAAATCTGACGGATGAATCATGTCGTTCTCGTCGAGGCCCAGACGACCTAGCGTATCGATCTACGATTATCCAGAACATTTGAATCCGTTCAACGATGACACGATGACAAATTCTCAGCCACAAGTGCCGCGCGAGAGTAAATCGTCGAAAGAATCGTCCAAACACAAGTTCTGGACGTTTGGCAGAACTCGAAAGAAAAGATCCAACAACTTCTCGATCAAATCGACTTGGTGAGTATTTTTAATCAACTATTTTTAGCCGTGCACGTTCTTTGTGACCTGATTTGTGTGATTAATAAAATACATGTAGGCACGTGTGTGCGAAACTTTTGTAACTTGTTTGTAACTTTTACAAAGGAAATACGAAGAAATAATGCATAAAAGTGCCTTGATATTACGAGATATAACAGTAATGAGATATAAACCTTCAAAAACCTATCTACTATTTTTTCATTTTGTATGTTTCCTACAATTCTTTCAGAGAAACGAAACAATTAACTACCAGCTACATTATTACCACACACACACACACACACACACACACACGTTATTCACGTGATTAAAAAAATACTTTCAAAATTAAATTGAGTTCTGGTCTGATTAACAATCGGAATAACCAAACTAATCAGAGCTGCGCAAAGAAATCGAAGAATCCGCGCCGCGAGCATCGTCATCGAATCGAAAGTTGAATTAACACGCGTTGCGAGTACGTACAATAGCGAATTTAAGTGCGCTTGAACGTATCGACCGTGATCGTCGGCAAAGTGGAAGTGATATTAAGCGGAATGAGGATGAATATAATTGACGCTTTTAACTGCAAATGTGCATAGGCTTTGCTGTTCACGCGCGTGACGTTTTAGAAGATTCGCACCTTTTTCTTTTTTTTTTAGTTCTTGCGCAATAAATCAATTTATATCTCGATATTCTCGAAACTCGATCGCGAGCGTGCCTGTAATGAGTAAAGTAAGAATGCGTTTTTGAGGAAGATATCGGATATGTAAACAAGATGTTCCTTGAAAACTTGTAACTATTTTTAAATTCACAAAGTAACGCCGTACGTAATTTAATTCCTTGGATCCTTAATCGACCGAGGTTGACGAAAATTTACAGGAAAATTTAATGGTGTAGCACGTTATGAATTTTCCAGGACCTGTCCCAAGTATATCAAACGATGAACCGCGCACGTTCATCTCTCGTCATCTTCGCGTATACGTAAATAAAATGCCGCGTGGATCCGCGTTAAGGCAACGCAAAACGCGCAACATCATTCGTACTGTCGCCTACGGAATCAGAGCGTTCTTAAATAAATAATATAATGTTATTTTAATTTTATTATTAGCGTGATTACAATTTTAATATGTACGGTAATCTCAGTGTGTGAAATTTTAATTGCATACTAAACTAAATACCACACACCTTTCTGTTACAATCCAATAAAGTAACAATATAGTTATGTGACATTCAATATCGATCTTTGTGTTTAGGAATGGATTGTTTGGAAAGCGCAAAGAAACTCCAGAATCGATGGAAAATAGGTCGACGATTACAACAGGTTTGTCTCTATCCAAGTTACGTGCACACTCTCGACTCCCGTAAAACATACTAAACACATTAAACTATAAGATATGAATGTTTAAAATACGTAATGCATTAGAACGAGACGACGATTCCAGTAATAAGTGAAGAATTTTTTTTTTTTTTTTCCCCCAAATTATGCGAATTTATTTTATACCCACGTTTTTTAAAGGGACGATTTAAAAATATATTTCATAATTATATTTAATGTAATTATATATGTTTATATTTTAAATTTAAGATCTGGAAATATATAATGTAATCGATGATATATTTTATAAACTGTAACGTAAAATAAGATGCAACTTACTGCATGTAACTGCAGTCTCGACTACGTACAAAAGAGAGCCTTACGACAGACCAACAGCACCTCCACGACTGTCTAAGGATCAACAGGAATTTGATGAAGCCTTGGGCACTTTGACAAGGAGAAGGAAATATACTTTTGATAACAATACCTCGAGGTATAGCCCGAATTTAACAGAAAACGGCGATCCTGCTAAGATCTCCGATGGTAATCCTCAAAATACCACAACGTCTATCATGAACGTCGATCTCACTCCGAAACCGCCAGCTAGAAGGTAAACTTTGCAGAATTGAAATCATTATAAGAGTATTTATATTTAAAATTTTTATGATTCATATATATATTTGAATAGAATAGTAAAATAATTTTATAATTTCTGAATCTAAAAGATGCCTGGCTTAAAAAAAGAAGAGTTTCTTTTACAATTAAAATTAAATTTTCAATGGTTTTTTTTTCCAGATTTGGGCAAGTGAGCCCAAGACCGACGGACAAAATACCACCTTTGGATTTCGAAGACAAGCAATCCAAGCAAAATGGTAGTATTACGTGTCACGATAAACCGGAAAAAATCCCGATTCCACCAATGTAAGATCCTCTCTGCTTCTTGTTTTTCGTACATATATTTCTGACAGTCGACAGTCGCGATAATTCGAAACTTTAATCGCTATAAATATTAAGCGCTGAAATGAAATCCTTCCCGACAATATAAATTAATTCCTAAAATTGTTATAAAATATCAAAATGCAACGAATGTACTTGTGCTCAAGGTTAAAAATTTTGCTTATGATGTCCAATTTTTTTTCCAGGCGAAGATTTGGCAATAGATCATCGCAAAGATTGAATGGAACCACGTCGGATATGGAGGAAGATTCGATCAATCGATCCGGTAACGTTAGCCTGAGGGACGAGAACGAAAATGTGCCCGAGGATTACGTTTTCAAGAGATTCAACCAGGACGCTGTGAGAAGATCGAATTTGTCCATCAATAGCTGTACATCTGTTACCAGTACAACAAGTATACATGGACGCAAAAAACGGAGAGCACCACAACCACCGAAACAGAAGGAACACGTGGATACTCCTCTGGTACATGTAAATTATGTGGATGATGATGATGATGATGATTGATTGATAAACGAGCGTAATAAATACAACCGGTAATGTTTTCGCAGGAAGGCACGTATCCATCTACAGTGGAAGTAAATAAAATGACGGAACCTGTATCAGACGCGATTAAACTTAAACTCCAAATAACCGAGCCGATCGACATCGTCAGGGTTACAGAAAATATCGTCGAGATGAAAAAGACTTGCAAAGAATTGAACGAGGTATCGCCGCGTAAAGAAGAGCAAACCGATTTGTATCCGAAAATTATCCAAGACATGTCGTCTGACGACATCACGAAGAATACCGAGAAGACGAAAACGTGTGACACGTCTAAAGACTACAAGTCTGAGGGAAAAGAAAAAAAAGATTTTTCAGAGGAAAAAATAGCACTCAAGTCTGATGAAACATCGGAGAACGCCGACGCCGAAACAAAAGTAAATGAAAAATTAATCAAGGAGCACGCAAATATCATTGTTAAAGATTCCGTGATCGAAAAAGATCCCGTGGATATAGAATATACAAGAGCATCTCAGGAAAAGATCGAAATCATTAAGGACATCGATGAAGAATCTGGTGAGGTTTGTCTGAGAAAAAAAGGTTCGTCCAGTACGTTATCGCGAAGTGACAGTTTTTCCGTGAAGGAGGAAATTGAAAAAATTGAGATGCAAATCAAGGCATTGGAAAGTAAAAACGCGTCTAAAGAACAAGAAGATATCGATGATATGTATCAAGATGATTCGATAACAAGCACCAGATTATCTATCCAGGCGAATCGCCGACACTTTTTCGAAAATATGGTGGATGGGCCATCTGGTCCAATTAAGTTGGAATTCAAGAAACTGCCACGTGAACAGAAGGATATTCATGTGGTTAGATTAACGGATCCGCCAATACCGGTCGCGGCGTCGCGTGACCCGGTGAAAGTGATTGAATTACACATTTCTGAACCGATCAGGCATAAACCTGAGCTCTTGGATGAGGTAAATCCCATACCGAAACCCAGGAGACACAGTGCGCTTAGTTTAAGAGACACATCTGAATCTAGATTAAAGGACGAAAGTAAGAACTTGAAAGACGATGATAAGAGAGGAAAGTCCTTCTGAAATCTTAAACCTTCGTCCACATTTTTAGACTTGACAATGAAATTCTATCGTTTCCGTGATTTCTACATGCATTGAAAGATAATCGTATTTAGCTGTAATTTCTAGAATCTATGTATTAAATGAACTATTATTCAAAGACTGTGCAAAGTACATTCTATATGCTTCTTTCTTTTCTTATTAGATTGCACGTGATTTCGTACTAACGCGTCAAATATATATATAATATATAAATTTTTTCAAGAAAAAAATTTGCTACAGAAAAAATTCTAGCATTTCTATACATGTTACATAATTATACAGTGATGTTTATATCTTGTCTTCATTTCTGATGTTTTACTGCAATACTTGGCTATTATTTTCATTATTTATTGATATGAAATGAACCATAAACTGTGTATAAGCAATGACTTGTGATAAATTACATAATCCTACTCCAAATCTATTAAAAACTCAAGTAAAATAGCTCAAAACAAATACAAATTATAAAAGTGCAGAGATAGAAAATAGAAAAAGTGACAAGAGTATACTTTTGTTTTTCAAAAATTTACAAGTCATTTATTGTAAAAATAACTTCGTTCATGATCTCTGTAATTCGAAGAAATCGAATAAAAACAAGTGTTTAACAATGTTCATTTCTGTTTAACACGTCCTAATCGCTTCTGTTTATATTTTATAAACCTCATTAGGTTTGCATTTACAGTCGCGACTACAAGCGTGCCATCTTGTAAATGTTTCTTCTGCTCACGCATCTATGAAATAATATAAAAATCAATATATAACATTGCAATCAATAATTATATAAAACTCAATATACGATACTTGATGTAAGAAATAAAAAGTAATATTTACCTTGTTTTTGAAATGTGGCATTATAGACAGCAATTTAGGGACTAATTTGATATCTACCGCTATATGGTCAATCTCATCCTCTGTAAATATATCCATTATTGCGTCTATAGATTCTGCTAAAACCCATACTCGAGTTTCAGTTTTAGAGCTGTCCAATAAAAACGTGGAAACGAACTGTCAAAAATAGTTTACATAAAAAAAATTTATTTAGGGAGAAAATTCAAAGAAACTCGAAAATGACCTACCTTGATCATTTCGTAATTTTTCGGATTTTTGTTATTCAACAGCTGTACTAAATGACAGAGTATCCTTATCAAATTAACGCGGACCGTCGTACTGACACATGAATCCAAGCCATTTAACATCGCCTGGATTGCGTTACAAGAAGTAGGTAAGTGATTTAAATCAACGTCCGTCACTTGTACTTGGACTAAACGTTGAAGAATAGCTCTCATGGCAGCAGTACCCGCTTCCGCAAGTTCTACACGTTTAAATACGTCCTCTCTAGTGATGTCTTCAAACTCTTCTATAATTTCCATCCATTTCCTAGATGCAGAATATCCATGATTAACAAAAGCTAATAAAAATTCCATATCAAGTATTAGAAAAGAAACGGCATGTTTTTATTATTGTTAAAAAATGTAGAAATGATCTCTACCTGTGTAAAATGGCAACGCCTCCGAAAGCATCAACTTCTATGTTGGGCAATAAATTATTCATACATAAATAAGCTGCACCCTGAATGTCATAAAATTGCTTCAACGTAGCTCGTCCCTCTTCGGTTTGAGCCAGTATTTCCTGGCTATTTTTCACTACGAATTTAGTCTTGTCCCAAATTTTATCAACCAAGTTACACGCGTTCATAACTTCAACTAGTTCCACTGGAAACGTTGACATCATTTTCAAATCTTCCGTCGTCGAGTCCGCACCCAAGCATTCAGACTCGATCTCCATTGGTTCAGAGTCCGCGGTGTCGGAATCACGTGCCGTGTCTTGGTATTCAAAACATAAATTTGCAAAAATCTGTAAAGCTTGTTCCTGCATTTCCAACATCTCTCTATTTTCTTGTACCTTTTTCCTTTTATCGCTCGAAGAAGCATTGCATTCATGTGGTAAAATAGACGTTAAGCAAGACAGTATTTGTCTATGATCGATCGCAAGTACGTCAGACAGTACCAATAATACTTTACGAAATACATCTGTCCGGTTCGTGTCCGTGTACGTACTGATATTGATCAGTACGTCAGCTACACAAGTTTTCAAGACCAATATTTTGAAAGCAGTCTTCGCATCATCGGCTTTAAAATCTAGCAGATTAAACAAAACTGATTCGCTTTGTTTAATTGTATTAATGGCAGCAACATTCTCGTCCGACAAGCATATCATGGCGCGTGTAACGACCGTGACGATCTCTGTTCCATAAATATCAATATCTAAAAACTTTAACAAGAGTGCGGCCAAATCTTCCTCATTAGCTCGCTTGATCGCGCTTTCATTATTCGCGCATAATGTCCACAGCAGGCTAACTGCTTCGACAAAAGTCACTTTTTCATCCCCAGCCTTTTTTGGCTTCCAGTCCGAATAGTACTATAAATAAAGACGTTATTTAACTTGAGGTATCTCACAAGGTTGCGACGTCGTACACGTGCGTTTGATTTGAACTCTCATCTTAAGATACCTGTCTGAGTACGGCGGTGAGTGGAGTTATAATATCATCTTTAATCAAATCATTGCACGCTTGCTCTCTACCATTTTCAGCAATTTCCCGCAAAGTATGTGCAGTGTTGGTTCGTATAGCGGCATTATGATCCATCAATAGTGGGCCAATTATTTTCGCTATCCCATCCTTGGCGATTTGCGTGGCCATAGAAGAGTCGCAAGACATTGACGCCAATATTTGCAGGGCAGATAACTTTTCTTCGAGGTTACACGATTGTATCTAGAAAGAAAGAAAGAAAGAACTATTAAGAAGAGGCAAACCCTCACTATTAATTCTTATCACGTTTATTAACATAATTTTATTAAATAACACGACAAATGTTGCATCGATTAAGATTAAACCTTATCGCTGCTCACATCATCATAAACATCCTGCAAGATCTTTTCCCTGTCTCCCTCCGTAAGTTCCTCCTTTAGCTCGAGCTCCTGAACGGACGGTAATCCAGTGGGATTTTCCTTGTGAGGCTTTCGCCGCTGCCTTTTCTGCTTACCCATCACTGTGAATACGTTGAGATAATTATTGAGAATAGTGAAATATAATAAAATATATCCAAGGGTATCTCAAGCACATGGCCGATCCGGCCGATCCGAACTACTTCATCCGCTTCATCGAAGATCTCGAAATGACACGTTGCACGTTGTCGTTGAATGACGCGTGACATCCTGACACCTTTGGTAAATTTTGTGAAATTTTTAACTAAAGCAAATGCATTATCAATAATATGCAATATAGGTCTCTGAATTATCTACAATATCTGTTACATATTGACGATAATGCAGTGCACTGACATAGTAGTGACAACCGACACCGACAACAACGCCGCACTGATAAGATTGATGAGACTGATGGAGACTGATGCAGACTGATGTGTATGTGACACATTTTTATTGAAATCTCACGTCTCACGTCTCACGTCTCACGTGTAGTAGTTTCGACGTCGTTATACGACATACGTCGTGTTACGTGTATTACAACGTATCATTATTCATTTGTCCGCTGTTCAGGAGTCATGGAGAAATGGGTGCAAGAGAAATTGTCCGAATTGTTATGTTTTCTAGTCCCAGATGACTTGGTTCAGTAAGTGCGGTGGTTAATGAAAATTTCTTTCTTTCTTTATCTTTGCTTGCCTAACGTTATGTTATCAATTTTTCAGATATATTTTGCAGATAGAAAATGAGAAAGATTTAGATTTCTATCTTACAACGTTATTGAATAATGAAAGGCCAAATCACAGACAATTTGTAACAGAATTGAAAAAGAGACGCGGTGAGTAACCAGATAAATTTTACTAAACTTTGCCAGATTATTATTAAATTATATCGTACTCTTCGTGTTCCAGCCTCGTATAATAATCAAACTAAATACAAGAAAACAAACGACGATGCGGACAGTATCTCCAAGAAACAAAACGATAAGAAAAAGGGAAAAGGAAAAGGGAAAAAAAATGTTCAAGTATACAGTCTATATTTTTCAAGAGGATTATATAATGAGTACATCATTAAACAACTATTAGAAAATTATTGAGCATTTTATATATCATTTTTTACAGGTGCAAGAGACTATAAAGCCTGAGACAAAGTCTGAGAAGGTGGAAAAGAAAAAGACTAAATTTGTTAGCTTATTGTCTCATGGAAATATTCTCTTGAAAGGTGTTTATATATAATAAATTTGTACACGTAATGTAATACAATATACATGTATCTAGCAATGCTTTGTATATGTATATACCTACATATATATTTTTTAGGAAGACATAAATGTGACTGCGAAGCAAACAGACATGCATTAATTAACAATTGTCTTAATTGTGGAAGAATAGTCTGTGTACAAGAAGGCTCAGGGCCATGTTTCTCTTGTAGTGAACTTGTTTGTTCTCCAGAGGAACAAGTATTACTTCGGAGCAATACTAAACAGGCTGATAATTTGTATAATAAATTAATGGATCAAAAACCAAATAAAAGTCTTGAGGACTCTCTTAAACAGAGAGACAAACTTCTCGATTTTGATCGCAATAGGTATGTATTTGTTATCTCTGTCAAGATTTTCTTTACAATAATTGTCATAAAATTGATTTGCAGTGCCCGTCGCACTAAAGTGATCGATGACGAATCGGATTATTATCAGTCAAATAGCATTTGGCTTTCCCATGACGAGCGCAAGAAGTTACAGAAGCAAGAAGAGGAAGCACTAGCGCGCAAACATGCGTCACGTTTAAATAAAAAAGTCACTATAGATTTTATGGGAAGAGTAGCAGTTGACGAAGATCAATCCATTAACTTGCAATCGGAAGATCTTGGCGAAGTACGGTCATATGACAATTTTGATGATCCAAACATTTGTCCAACGATAGAATTTGATCGACCAACAGTAAGATTGCAAATCTTTTATATATAATTAACAATAATAAATTATATTAATTTACTTGTATATTGCTAATCCTAAATAATCATACTACATATTTCTTATTATATATGTTTTTTCTCATGATTATGTGTAATTTTTCATTATTATATCAAGTTTGTTGAGATGGGAATATTCGGAACAAGCGAGAGAACTGAAAATCACATATGGACGACGGAAGGCAGAATACAGGATAAAGAATATCTAGAAATGTTTGACCAAGGCCTATGTTTAAGCATGCATCAGCCTTATGCATCCTTGCTGGTGGCAGGAATAAAAACGTGAGTGATGTATTTCAAAATAATACATGTAATCAGAAAAAATCAATGATTAACATGATTTTGACGTTTATTAGTCACGAGGGTAGAAGTTGGTATTCTTCACATAGAGGAAGATTATGGATAGCATCGGCTGCAAAGGTACCTTCCTCTGAAGAAATATCTAATATAAAGCATGCCTACCGCAAATTAAAAAATGGTTCGTAAATGATATTGATCTTGAAATATTTATCTTATCTTTACGTATCTTTACGTCATCTTGATAATTTTAGAAAATGTAGAGTTCCCCGAAGTTTATCCCACGAGTTGCTTGTTGGGTTGCGCGACAGTGACGGATGTTCTATCTCAAAAAGAATATAGAGACGTATATCCAGAAGGAGAAAGTGATAGTCCATATGTCTTTATATGTGAGAATCCTTACATGTTACCGATACAATTTCCCATAAAAGGAAAACATAAAATTTGTAAGTAATCAAAAGTATCAATCAATTTCCGTTATACATATATATAATTTAATATTCGGTTGTTAACCAAATAAAATTCTATTATGTTGCAGATAAAATGGATAAAAAAATTCATCAAGCTGCTTCCAAATGTTTAGAAAGAGCCATGAAAATAGCTAGTAACTAATGTTCTCATAACGTTTCTTTCTTCGACAGATTAAATAAGATTAATTTTCCCAGGTATATACGTTTATTTGTGTTAATAAATTAAATATACATGCATTCTATTAAAAATAATTTTATCTGGTTTTTGTACAAAAGTGTTTTTTCTGACACTGTATCTCTAATAAAAATTTTACAGAAATATACTATGTATGCATATTACATTAAATTTGTTACTTGTATTACAACAGATCGTTATTTAATTTACATAAACTCTAAGATGTTAAGATTTAACCGTTCGTGCATGCTTTTCATTGTTTACTTTATTTATCATACTTTCATATATTTTGTTGATGAAAAAATATCAGTTCTACTATGGTTGTGTTATATCAGCCTTTTATAAATAGTTTTAAAAATTATTTGTGCTATATCGCGCACACGAGCGTACTCTTATTTAAGAAAAACACGAGGACTATTACTGTACTAAATTTCAATTTTTCAAGTGCCACGTATCTTATTTTATTAATATCTCAATATAAGCTTTAATATCATGCCATGAATCATCTTTGCTATTATTCCGATGCATTAAATTAGGCTACGTGTTAGTACAGTTAATAAAAAAAACCTCTCTGGTCTACACTATGCTATTAATAAAAAAAAAGCTGGATATGGAGTTTTACATAAATCAAAGTACGTTAGCTCAAGCATTTTGTTATAGATTTTTTTCTATTGAGCAAAATTCTCCATTATTTCTTAAAATACTTTACACTAACAAGCCAATACAGTTACGTATCATTTTGTGCACGGTCGACAAACGTATGAAAACACAATATTCTGTGCATATCTTACGTACGTATAAAATTATATACACATTTAACAATCCAAAACAATGTTAAACAAGATGAAACAAAGTTGTTGTAGAGATACGCTAACAAAAGAGTACGTAATAAGCAGATCGCATTTCGAGCAAGGAATGTATGAATAAATAAGTATATGTGATTATTACTTTTAAATAAATAGAATAGCTACTTGTATACAATTTCGATATTGGTATGTTATAATGTATAATATATAGATGCTCTGTCGTATTGATAAAATTTCATCAAACTATAGTAGAACGCACTCATTTATATTAAATCCTT
Organism: Temnothorax curvispinosus; assembly: GCF_003070985.1. Lineage (NCBI taxonomy): Eukaryota > Metazoa > Arthropoda > Insecta > Hymenoptera > Formicidae > Temnothorax > Temnothorax curvispinosus. The sequence goes on along the minus strand of NW_020218564.1, from coordinate 1,198,527 downwards.
GTTATGTTTATAATGTTTTTTTTTCTGGTTATATAGCACACAATGTGTGTATTATTATAATAGTAGTTATAACAATAATCCGCAACCAATAGTGCAATAATTTTATATATGTATAATACATTCTGATAAAGGTTTAACATTCTTGTATTTTTACATCAAATGCCTAATTTCCTCTTGCAGAACTCGTTAAAAAACAATCCTTCCGTTTGTAACATTGCATAGACTACCATTTGCAAACCGAAGTTCTGTCTTTTTCTATTAGTCATAATTTTTAAAATAATTTCGTCACGTGTGTAGTGGCACTATATAAAATTTATCCATTGTGACAACAATACTTAATTATTTAATTTATTGCAATATTCTCTTTTTAGAAGCTAAATTTAATCAATCTGTTTTGCAAAGAATACAGTTTTTCTCAAGTTCCGAGCAATAATTTAAGTTAGAAAATAAATTGCACACGTATACAATTATACATGTATGTATATAACGACAAGCGTATAATATTAAATACTTTTTGAATAAGTAACATCCTAGCGTCTTGCGCATTTTTTAATTAATCTTGATAATATTAATTTTATAAGCTTTGGCCTGATATTTGATTAAATTTCATTCTTTAATGGTTTGACAAACTATCGAATGTTACGATAACGCTAGTTATATGATACACATGATTCCGATACTCGTTACTCATTCTCCATAGGCCATAACATAATAATACTAATACAATGTTAAAAAAAAAAAAAGTCATTATATTACAAGATTTTCCTTATTCTGCGTGAGATTTTTTTTAAATAAATATCTTTGTACCTTCTCTATATATAGATCAAAAGACTCATATGTGTTTAAACATATTATCTCTTTTCTGTCGTCACGTTTCATTTTAGGTCGTTGAAAAAAGACTCCGCGTTGTACGTCGTGTTCATTCGGTTAATACGTTTATATCTTACACGCAATATATGATACCTTTGCGCGAACCGCAACGTGTGGCAAATGTGCGAGAACCTTTTCTTTCGCGAAAAGTTTCAGTCGTTTCAGTCTGTCTATATGTAGGTCGGAGAATCCTTCAGGCTGGTATGACAAGCCGCACAGTTAGAAACGTTTTTCTCGTTTACCAGCGTACATTTTGGACATTCTTTGCCGCCGCTGGCGAGCGGCTTGTCCTCGTTCCCTTTGCACCTCGATTTGGCGCACATCTCGCAGATGTCTCGGCCGGGCATATTCAAATATGTACACGTGGCACAATTCCATCTTTTTTCACCCTTCTCCTCTTCCTTCTTCTGCTTATTCATTTGCGCGATATCGAGATTTTTTAAGGAATCCGCAATCTTTGCTATCTGATCCGAGGACTTGTGCGTGCGTGGAATCGGCAAAGTCTGACTGTTGTGCTTTTTATCTTTTTCTCTCGTATATGCATCGGTATTATATCTATTCGAATCCGACAGGTCGAAGGACGAGGATTTCTTTTTGAAAGGCAGAATATCCTGATGACTCATACCATTTGTTTCGGACGAATCAATTTCGTTCGTTTCGATCTTGCCACCGCTTCTCTTCTTCTCCAATCTATGCGCGTTATACTTATCTTCGTTCTCCGCTTGCCTAATAGTTTTGTGTTTGGCGCGAATAGAATCCAGTTCCTTCTTATGTTGCACGACGTCGTCTCGATCATCAAGATCCTTGTAGTAACCTAAGCTCTCGAGATTTCTGTACACAAAGTCCCATGTATCATAACCATCCCTTCCGATGCTGGACGCCGATCTGCTAGCAGTTTTTCTATCGGTTTTACCATGTTCGTACGGATCTCCGTCGCTCGACTGTCGTCTGTAAAAGTCTACCTCGTCCAAGTCCGCGATCCGGTGGGACACGGGTTTGCGAAGAGCGTGCGTCTTATCGTACGTCGCCACGGACGCCGGTACGTCGAGTTCTATCAGTCTCCCGGTCGGCACTCGGGCCGCATACGCTGGTAATGTGGCGCAATACGGATTCGGTTGTACATTATTACCGTAAAACTTGTTCCCATGAGAGGGCAAACAACCATAACTGGTGCAACACGTGATGAAACCGTGATTGATCGGTTGATAGTACCGATAATTAGCAGCCGGTATCGCCATGTTGGTCATATCTTCGATGTGCCGGTAATCTGTCTGACAGGTTGACGGCATTGTTGCGTTGTACGTAGCATGCACAACGTGGTGATAAGGTGGATGCAACGGCACAACGTCTATGCCCGTTTGCTGTGAATAGTAGTCCTTATAGCTATCGGCTTTTGCGCGATTCTGATGCATCTTCTCGAGGAAACGATAATTTAGCGCTCGAATGGCCTGCTCTGGCGTACCAACGTGATTTTCACGAAATTCCAACACCTCCAGCCAAGAGATGGTGTATTTCTGTGACACGCTTTCCCATATCTGCTTTAAGATCTGCAATTTAGAAGCAACTTTTAATCACACCTACAACCTCGTTACAACCAATATTGGACGCGTGTATTATTTATTTAATCGATCGATCACGCGCATTGACTATTTGTTTTCCCGTTACCTGGCATTCCACAAAAGCTACAATAGCATCTCTACTGACATTTGAAACCTTATCAGGATCGATTGGCCCTTCCAAAGTCACGACACCCAAACCAGTATGCTTGTAGCCCATCTGCTCAAACATTAACTCGGCACCGATTAAATTTGCCTCTACTTCGTGTTTGTAATAACCGCTGTATGTCTAAAACAATTCAAAGAATTTCAACATGTTAAAAACAATATTTATATATAATCATAGACACAGACTAATGACAAAATATTTTTCCGGGCACGTACCCTCACTATCCTATATTCTTTTCGCCAAGGCTGAGCCAATAGATTAGCTGCGTACAAGGAAATTGCACTCCAAGCTGTCGCTGCTCTATACCCGCTGAAATCTGTCACCGTTGCCGCTGATCTGTGCAAAATGTCTGCTGTTTCTTGAAATACGTATTTCGTCTCGTTGGGTACCAGACAAAGGTATTCCTTTATAAAGCCTGAAATATATGTAATAATATCTAAAATGTTATTTTATAACAAAAGTTGATATTATATACATTAGATGATTTGATAACATGAACAATACCTTCCAATTTATGTCGTTGTTGTAGCTTTAAAGGACTATCGTCCGTTTGCAGATACACCAAGTGACTCTGTTCCACGTTCATACTGATCTCTTGTAATCTGTCTTTGCCTCTCATTATTACATCATTCGCCATTTTTATTCCTACACATGTAATATAATGGCAAGTGAGATTTATAAAACATTAATTTTAATTCGTAACTACATATGGCTGTGAAAACGTGGAAAACACTATCGTTGCACCTACGTCTGATGTTTTAGAAAATTGATAGTTGCTAATGGACGTTTACTTAAAGTATTTATAAAATAAAAAAAACTCTTCCCACACACAAGATATACGTATTGAGAACAACGTGTCACCTAAAAATAGCCAGCGTTTACGCTGATATGGATTACAAACCTCCTAGAAATCTGATTTTGGAGCAGATTCCCGATTCAAACTACGACTAGCTCCAACCTAAAAATAAATCCTATATTTAGTAATGGAATCATGGGCTTCTGTAAATGGGCCAATACGTTTGCGATTACTTGACACGCAGCGTGATCTCCCATCTCAAAACACGGAACCATCGAATCGAGCTTGATGCACGTTAAACGACGTGTGTCCTTACATCCTTCCATAAACAATAAATATTTTCCGTTATTCCGTAAATTTTTTTTCTTTTTTGGTTATGTTCACATTACATGATGCACAGAATGCGCGAAGACACTTAGATTGACTAGACGCATCTCCAAATCGTTTTTGTAATGGTATGTATACATGTGGCACCGCCTAGTGACAATTACACGAAACTTTGCAAATTTTTAAAATAAATAATTTTTGAACTTGTGTTATTTAGAAAGAAAATCACAAGCAAAACTTTTATTTGTCAAACTAATTTACACACTTCAATCTGCGTCAACGCGTAAAAAAAAGACGAAACATTGATGTAATAGTTTATTTTTCAGAAATTATGTATATATTGCAACGAGCAAAATAATATGTTTTTATAATGCGCTCAACAACATTTGATTAAGATACTTTATCATACAGATCTTGCACATAAATATATTGCAACGAAATAAAAATAATATTACAACTATATAAAACAAATTTATTTGAAATGTTAATACCATTAATACACGTATCATATGTATCATTGTAAAATACATACAGTTATCATAATTTAGTTGTTATTCTCATTGTATGTGTGTGTGTGTATATGTATATATATATATATATATATATATATATATATA
>NW_020218564.1:1169663-1194182 GCF_003070985.1 Temnothorax curvispinosus | reverse complement strand
TATATATATATATATATATATATATATATATATACCGATTATAATATAATAAATACTGTGTAAAAAATTTACAATTTGTCTTATTACAAGATAAATGCTTTACAAACTGGAAATAATGACTTTATTCGCAAACATATATGCTATCTCTAACAACTAAGATTCATTTTTCTCTGTAATAAATAATGTCTATGAAGAGGAGGATGAGGAGGACGAACCAATACACGTATTCTTTCACGTACACGTGGTACATTAACTCAAGTATTTAACATAACCGATAACAATAGAGATGGCAAAGAGTGGATGCGATAAAAAATTAATCACGATATGTACAGAGCACATCATTTTATCGTATTCTGTATACTTTTTTTTTCTTAAATAAAATCAGAACCACGAATGCATCAACTAAAAGATGATGTCAAAAGTGGTACATTTTACTTGCATAAATAAAAGCAATGATGAAGCCATGTACCATAAATATGTCCGTCTGTGAATACGTGATTTGTATCGCGTATCCAATCAATCAATCACGTATCCAAGAAACGTTTGTATGAAAAATGTAACATATTTTAAAGACTGTTATTCAGGTCGAGACGTGGCCTTTTACTGCGTACCGTAGATGCATCATCTTGGGAATCCCCATTGGTAGACAAGAACTCTCTTTTTCTATCTGCATTCTATAAAGTTTCATATTTGTGATTAAAAATATCACGGTAAACACGTATTTAATAAAAATATTTATAGCGATATACTTAATTACTAAATAATATTATAACTATATATAGTGTTGGATAAAAAATGATAAAGCACTCCTCCCTATCATATCAATCCCTTTGTACCTGTATAATTTAAAATAAAGTAAAAACAAAGCTTTGACGGATTTAGTTCTACATAACGTGCAATGAAATATATTATAATTACAGTTTAAATAAATTTGTTAAAAAGAGTGATACAAGTAAAATATTTGAAAAGACAAAATAGCAAAATTTACTCTGTTATCTTCGTTGGAAAAAAAAAAAAGAAAATATAGAGGTACATAATATTCATTAATAAAAATAATATAATTTTTGGACGGTCCAATTCTGGACGTTTGGAAATATTATTTTTTTACAATCTCTAAAAAGAAGAAAGGATTTTGAGTTGTCCATATGATAAAAGAGCTAAAATAAGTAGGTGCTGATTACAACCAAATTTAACAGTAGTTACGTAAAAAGTAATAATTATTTCAAATTAATTATAAAACTAACTCAAAACTGTAATGAAGAAAATTATACGTTTCAACGCAATAATACAGGTAGTCAGACTGCAAGATTGACACATCAATTTTACAGAAAATGTGTGAAAAACTTGACAGAGCTACATTCAAAATGAAAAGCATTACTAATGTTGGCGACGTGAAAGTTATAATTTTATATATCCTGAGATTCTGAGATCAAGAAGACCCAAGGATTAAGATCGTGTAGCAAGCAAAATATTTGAGTTTACCTAATAAAATGATCAAGGTAGCTTAGAATAAAGGCGGATCTGTTCGTTACTAATATGAAAAGTATACTAGTTTTATTTAATTACAATGTTCTCTTGCTCTTCAAAGAATCTTATCAATTTTGCCCAACTCAAAATCCTTCATTTTGTTCAAATTAAAACGTGGTTGTCGAATCACCAGTTTATTTTACATATATATTTTAATAATTATCTTTCTATTCGTTACGTTACGCCGTTTAATATACACGGAAACTTGTATCCCAGTACGTCTCATAGCGTCTTTACATTTTGCAGCAGTATACACATATGTGTTCCACGTGCTTTTTACCTTCTTATCCCATTGATGATGAAGATACCTCAATAAAATGGTTGTCTTTTCAGTAACTATAACTGTAAACATAAAGAAATTAGCTAATGTATGTATTGGAGAATATATATCTCATACTATAATTACTTACTTTGTTCGGAAGGGTAATCTTTAGTAGGAAGATAGACCGATGGTCTTTTGACACATGTCCGATTTCCGTTATCGGTATGAAAATTTGCAAAATTGTTTTCATCGTGTGACGGAAGGCCCTTTAGAAATTCAGCAACAGACTACAAAGAGAGTTTCATACGAAACTCATGTAAGAGCAAAGTTCGATAATATTACGTTACATTTAGGTACCGTGGGAAAGATAAAGCTTAGCAACTCTGAGAACATTTGAGACTTTGCAAAATATGTATTTCTCTCGATATAAACATTCCTCGCACGCACGCTTGCAAGATCCGAGGTATAATATAGTAGAATATACGTGTGAACAATAAAAAAATTAAGTAGCAATTTACACAGTTAAAGAATCATTTCTCACCATTATAAATAGATGATCTGTTGGCTGCAAGATTCGAGATTATTCACATAAAAAAAAGATTTTTAGGCGACCAACGTGATACGAGACGTACGAGACCACCATCGTCTGTCGTCAATCGCCATAAAAAGCCATAGAATATCGCACTCGATGAGAAGGCACTCGCGAACATCGTTTTATGCCTCTTACCCTCTTATACATATGGAGGATTCACACTGCGTCCGATGTTCGACGTACGACGATCCGACATCCAATAGGAAATTTTTGTCTCTAATAATAAATTCTGTTATTGGATGTCGGATCGTCGTACGTCGAACATCGGACGTGATCGGACGCAATGTGAATCCTCCAATACATACGGTATACATATATGTGCAATATATATATATATATGGTAATTATACAGTTTAGTATTACATACATACATACATACACAGGCCGGTATATTCATATAAGTCGGATCTTATATTTAATTATTAAAACCCGTACATACACTCACAATTTCGCAATATAGCTGATAGCTGTTTGCAGGTTAAAGGTGAAAACACTATTTTTCGACGAGTTTCGGAACACACATTGTAACATGGCTCCTACACACAGAATACAGATACAGAATGCTGTTAGTTCATGTTAGTTACCGGGGCTACCGCATTCTGTGTGTAAGAGCCATTATTTATTGACACTATTGACAGTTGACAGTATTGACACAACTGGATCAACTGGATGTAATATTAATTGTCATTGTCAAGTATTGCATAGATAGAAAATGAGTTGTGTATCACATCACGTGTAGATCATTCGAGACAGATGTTATTTTGCACGATTGAAGACACTATCACACAATATTATGTCTATTATGTACAATAGTGGCTGGAATAAGTTAATTAAAAGTAAGGACAGTTACAAATGTCAGCCTAGAGCCAATGTTGAAAAGGAACGTTGCACAGCTAGGCTCAGTTTTGTACAAATGTCTTTCGATCGTGACGAAGACGCCCTGATTGTAGTCGACACCAAAGGATACTTATACTACATCGAATTGCCTGGAGCTGGAGATGTTCCGTGTTGCAAAATACTGGGCAAAATCGGCCGACCTACCTTTCTGGCATTTAATCCCATGTGCACGGAGGAAATACTGATAGGATTCGATACCGGTGACATAAAGGTTTCGAAGCTTCATACGGACATGAATGAGTTTTGTTTGTTGTCCGGCCACAAACTACCACCGACACACGTTTCCTTTTACAAGCATCATTGTCTAACGAGCTCTCGAAACGAAGTAATAATATGGGATCTGAAATCTTATATCAAAGCTCATCAATTAAAAGTTGGGGTACGGAACACTATCAAGAAAGCTGCCTTCTCAAACGTCGGTCATATCGTCGTGCTCTATCACAACGACACCATGCAGGTCTGGACCATGAGACAGTTGCACAAGGATACCAAAATTGATACAAAGATATTTGGAATAAATTATATCAAAGATTTTATCTTCACGAAAGATGGAAGAGCTATGATAATGGGTGGTATGAGAAACATAAGCATTCTTAATACATACGATTGGAGTTTATTAAAGAAACTAAGTTTGCCTAATACGTTTGTCGAAGCAAAACAATTATCGGTCATTCCCGGCCCATTAGAGGGTGGAGCAAATAAAATCCTTGCATTTTTATCCTCGAAATGTACTCTTCAACTTTGTGATATAAATGCATTAACTTTTCTTGAGATACCTCGGCCTATTGGTAGGATTAAAAAATTTGTAATTTCATCTACCGGTAGATACATGGCGTATATAGATCAGGAAGGATGTTTAAATATTATGTACACGGATAAAATAATTTCGAAAAACGGTCCTCAACCCGACAACAGGTTCGTAAAGCCATATAGAGTGCGTGGGCACGAATCGAGTCATCACTTGGACGGCGTTAGACAAAGCATGAAGCAAGAATTAAATATGAAACGATTAATGCTTATTTTGAGGGAATTTGGAGAATATCCGCAAAAGTATCGTACAATAATTTGGTCCACTATTTTAAAATTACCAGCTAATAAAAACGCATATGTTGCCTTGGCAAGTAAGGTGACGCGAGGGAGATTTGCCGTGAATACTTTAAAAAGTCTTCCCTTGGCAGATAAAAGCAAAGCGTCATTGTTGGCCATGACGCTAGCGTGCTTGTTGCAATGGTGTCCTCCGCTACGACAGAGTCTGTTTCTTCCTAACTTAATTTTCCCATTTCTTATGGCATTTCAGGTATGTACCTCCTTATTTCGCGTTTCAAACCAGATATATTTTGTTCAATTTAGAATGCTTTCTAAAGCATGCTGAAATATGTTTATTTGTTTCAGAAAGATCCCTTACTTGCCTTTGAGTTGATTTTAAGTATACTACTAAACTATTGTCAAAAGTGGTTCGAATACCATCCTTTCCCACCACTGAATATTTTGGGAATTTGTGAGAATATTCTCCTAGAGACTGACCCTATGCTATTGAATATCTTTTGCGAACATGGAATCACAAGTAGGGAATATGCGTGGCCATTACTTCAAACTGCGATGAGCGAGGTACTATCGGGAGACGAGTGGTTGTTTTTGTGGGATCATCTAATATCTTATCAAAAACCTTCCCTGCTCGTGATGTGTGTCATTGCGTATAATATCTGTTTGAGAGACACGGTAATTTCTTTAATAAAGTCATCTGGAGATGTCAAAGCATTTTACAGCACCCAAAGTCATATTAGAGCCAAAGATTTGTTAGAGATTGCAAGAAAAATAGACCAGAAGATATCGAAACGAGTGCATCCTACGCGTTATCTGAGGTAATATAGAAGACACATCGTAATATCATAAAAGAGCTAATGACACGTTGGAATATTAGTATTTAAAATTATTATTTCAGGGATAAACTATCGCACGTAAATCACAGTGGACCTTATCCTTCATTTATATTGCAAGAATATCCAAAATTTCTTACCGAAAACCTTAGCCGTGCAGATTTGGAAAAATTAAAAATGCAGGAACAAACGTTGCAAGAATATAATCGTAGGCGTGCAGATTTTGAAAAAAGAAACGTACATGCGGAGACTGAGGCTTTTGCAAAACAACCTCATGAAACAAGACTAAATGGTAAAATATATTTTATTCCTATATATTTTTTTCTTTCACGTCCTTATGTTTTCTCATTGTCAGTCCAATCTCAGTATTTTCAATTTAGATTATACGTTAGTCAAATTATAAATATTACAAAGAAATACGTAATCGAATGCTTTCATTTCAGAGGTACAAAAATGCTTTCAAGACCATGTAAGTAATTTCAAGTGGAACGTGCTACCAAATGCAGAAAAGGAAAAATTTTGTCATCACTCGTATAAAGATCTTGATTCGCTATCTGAAAGAAAACAGGAATGTAACCGATACAAGATTGTGGAAGATGTTAATTCAAAAAATTATAAAAAGTTGCAGCGAGATGTAACGATGCTCGAGTATGAAGTACTAAGGTTTTTGAATTCACTAAACGTTCATAAATCAGAGATGGAGATTAGTTAGAACGTACTTTTTTGCACGGCGAAAGTTTAGGCAAAATCAAATAATATTTTAATGCACGTATCACACACGAGAAATATATTTTAATTTGTTGTATATATTTTTTCTTTCCTCGAAAATTATTTGTATATTTTTATAAATCACCATCTTTACATCTTTTTACATTATAATATACAAAATATAAAAAATTTGTATATATAAATTTCACATCGTACGGATATATGCATATATATTGTATGTTATACTATATACGTGTGTATGTATACATATAGAAAAATATCTATTTTATTTCAACGTGGCAAGAAGGTACAATACAGGGCATCTTGTTGCCGTGTTAAAAACGTAAGATTTTACATTTGGTTATCTATAGACCGCATATTTGTACTTGCAAATATTGAAACGTATCTGCTAACGATCATATTGTACGAAGGAGTGGACAGGTGCGCTAAGCTTATCCCGACCTTTCAACAGAGTCAACTCCATTATTACCAAGCATTCACGTACATCAGCGCCTACCGATTTTAGTAATTGCACTGCTGCAGCCATGGAACCTTTAAATAATAAATTTTTTTACTTGATATATTATCTTTATTTATATGTATGTTCTAAACTCTAAACAATATATTTATTGTAATATAATTTTATTTTACCTCCAGTTGCCAGTAAATCATCAACAACTAGCACTCTGGTCCCTTCATTAATAAACTCTGTTTGCAATTCAAATGTAGCCTGTAAAGATGAAGAAAAGTCTATTTATATATGTCAAGTACGTTGTAATAAATTTGTAAATATATTATATATATATATACCATACACACATATTCTGGACATACCTCTCCATATTCTAACGCATACTTCTGCTGGGTGACCTTGCCTGGAAGTTTACCCTTTTTTCTAATAGGCAAGAAAGGCTTGCCCAATTCCATACAAATCATAGGACCAAAGAGGAAGCCACGCGAATCCAATCCTACAATTAAATCGACTTCGAGAACTAAAATATGCTCCACAATTAAATCTTTCATCGCTCGTAATGCAACAATATCGTGAAACACACCAAATATATCTCTGAAAATGAATTGATTACATAATAAGATAAATATAATAAAGTGAGTAGTTGGTGGTACGTAGTATAAAATCAGAATACGTTCTATCATCTTGTGTCGTTTTTGAGCTCATCTCTCTCCGTCGCTTTGTTGATCACTTACCGGAAAATAATCCCAGGTTCAGGAAAATCGGGATAACTCTTTATAGCATTTTTCAGTATTTCCAATTTATCATTCTTATCCATTGTATAATACGTGTATCCTTGATAACTTGATGTAATGGTAATAAAATGGAATGTGTCGAAATACACGTAAAATTGACAATGTGATTAAAAGAGTTCATTAATAAAGGTCTATCATATATATGATATTTCGACCATTATTCTTACATTATTGAATTATTTTATCAAGGCACTTTTAACGATGGCAAATAAAACGTGTGATACTGACGAATGAAAAAAAAAAACAGATTATTTGTAAATGTTTAAATTTCGAATTTCGAGTAACCTGCATATGCCTAGATCGCCCGCATCCAGGCATTCCAGATAATCCAGGGCAGGGGCAGGGGCAGGGATACATACAGGTTGCCGTCATCAACGTCATCTTATCTGGATCTTGGGTCTGTTTTTTATCGCTGCGCACTGAACACTGAACTGCACTGCAACCACTACAACCTACAACTTTTCTTCTCGCTTCTCGCTCTTGCCAACGTGCCAAACATATCTCACCTATCTCACTCATACAGCAATAGAAAACAGACCTCCTCAACCCCCTTCGCCCTTCACCACCCTTCACCATCACTTATCTTTATCACGCCATCACGCCTATCGCCGACTAGCAGACATTCGAATCGATTGTCGATAAAGCAAACTACCAAAAATGATTTAGACATTTGCTCGATTCTCTTGAAGATGACGCTGCATATTGTGTTTATTTTAAAAATTTTCGTGCAGAGATATACATATAACGCGAACGATAAAGCTTGAGGTAATATTTCAGATGATATATATTTTATCCTACATTTATATCAAAAGGAAAAAAAGAAAAAAGGACGGCACAAAGTATATATATTAAACAAATGTTTATTCATACTCTCATTTGTCTACGAGAAGCACACACTTGTGCACCTCTCGATATTTAGTAAACAAAACGAATCAACTGCTAGATATAATATAATAGTATGTACGTATATATATTTATTACTGTACAATAGTAATAAACGCGACGTGTTTGTAAGTATTAAAAACGATAAAAATAAACATATTTACAGTAACACGTATCAATGCGTATATGTATATGTTACAAAATGAGAAGATACCTTCCCTCCGAGTTAAACATTTGTATGTGTGTGCGCATGTGTCGAATCTATATATTATACTAAATTATTAAATATATAAAAACATTAAATGTCGAGAAAATCTTCACGTGCGTTACTCATTGCATTATTCTCGTAGAAAAAGGCTCATATAGTTGCTAAAAGTAGATAAAGTTGCTTATATTTGCTCACCTTGCATATTATACATATATTTTATCTAGATCAATCTTTAATTTTAATTTTAAAATACATTCGAGGCATATAAAAGCAAAACTTGAATCCTTTTCCATTTTTCAAAATTATTGGCAAAATTAAAGAAAAGAACATCTCAACAGATTATATGTAAAATAAAAATGTAAAATAAAATAAAAAATGTGAAATAAACATTTAATCAACTAATACATGTTCAACTGAAGTTAGTTTTTGCTTGCATACTTTTTGTCTGAAAACTCACGCAGGGTGTAAAACATGAAGAATAAATTAATGATACTCGTATCTTAACTGGAAATATTTCGTTGGAGAAGGAGAAAAAATTGCGAGTTTTGCTTCTATATCTCCATTTTTTAATTCTGCAAACAATATATTATATTCAATACCGCGGTCATCAATATCGTTCTTATTAAACTTTTGTCGTTGCCAGGAGTTTGATGTAATGAGCTTTATGGGTAATTTCAAACTCCTGAGCCGGCAGGAAACATTGCGCCTGTATTCTCGGGTGCCGCAAACGCCTTGCGAGCGTTCTCCCGAGTACAGCGAGGATAACGAGGAGAACACCGGTTGCAGCGATCACGGCCATAATGACGAATACCTCGACGTTCCGCCTGCTGTAACTCTGCTCGACTACGTCAACGCAACGGAACCTCTCGTCGTCCGCCACCAAGTTGCTGGACATAACGATAACGTTGGTGAGGTCATCCAGACTGGCGCACACCCTGTAATAACCTGGCAACGATACTTGCACGTCGATGACGGATGTGGCGCTACACGTAAGCCTCCGTTGATGCACCGTGGAAACCTCGTCAAATACGATGACGGACAGTTGGCAGCTCGTCGACGACAAAGTCGTGTCTTTTGTCGTTCCGGAGAGAACTACACCAATGTGCAGGTAGCTCTTGTCAGATACGTTTACGTGAACGCCGGTGATCCGTGACGATGAATCAAGAGATATCTGCGTGGACGTCGGAGACGAAGACGAGAAATCTTCTGTCCCTGCTCGCTGCTGGGTCTTCTCTAAAACGATGACGTCGCTACAACCGAGACCAAGGGACACCGCGTCGTAGACAGTAGATACCAATAAAACTACACAATAACGGTATTTGTGACTCAATTGTAGATGCAGGGAAGCTGGTATGGTGACTGGCAGGATGCAGGGATCTCGCATCATTCGAGAGTCACAGTGCAGCGGGCTAGATTCCGTTAGAATCTCGCTGTCGCCGCGTGTTTCATAGACGATGAGCGAGTCGCAAGTGTAACGTTCAGCGCACTGTTCCACGTGCCACAACAACGTGATACCGGCGGTCGCGTCGTCGTAGCGAAACTCTTTGAGACTTAGCTGTGCACCTGCTACAGGCGCACTTGCGTCAACCCGGGTCATCATGGGCGGGGTGGGCTCGCCGCAAAGCAGACTGCCCGGCGGTACTTGCGTTAGAATGCCGTTCTCCAGAACGGGCGGTGTCGCGCACACCGCCGATGACTTGTCCTCCTCCGTCAGGCTGGAGTTTGCCAGCCACGTAGCAAACTCCAGCAAGGTGCAATCGCAATTTAACGGATTGTCAGCGAGGGAGAGTCTCTTGAGGTGCAGCTCGGACGTTAGCACATCGTTTGCTACGATTGTGATGTCATTGTCGTCCAATCGTAGGTCCTGTAAATTCTTCAATGGCACCACCAGATCGCGCGTCAACGCTCGCAGAAAGTTGTGCGTTAGATCTAAACTAATCACGTTCTCTAAATGAGCTAAGGAAGCACCGGACACGGCGACGATGCGGTTGTTGGCCAGATCCAGTCGCGTCAAAGTCGACAGGTACTTGAACGAATGATCCTCTAACACGTCAATCTGCGAATCACAATATTTATCAACTTGTATAAAATAATTTTAAAATGTTCATAATTTTTTTCATATTACGTGAAATATGAATCATCTCTTGAACTTGGCTGTAACTTTTCAAACAAACACACTCACTTGATTGTGACTCAAACTCAGATAAGTGAGATTTCCGAGACCCATGAGAGCTCCCTGCTGAACGTTGACGAGACCGTTTTCTGAGACTGTGAGGAAATGTAGTTTGGGCATTTGTGGCAATAACGTGGGGCCCATTGGACCCAGCAGTAGATTGTTTGACAGATCTAGCTCTTCCAAGCGCTTCAAACCTCTCAATGCAGACAAGGCGGAAACGCTCAGACGATTTCCACGCATTCTTAGCGAGCGCAATGCCGGTAATGTCAGGAAAACCTGCGGCGACAATTGTGATAGCAGATTGTCACACAAGTCTAGATAAGTCAGATTTGATAGTCCCTGAAACAGAGAATGTTTTTCTTATTCTTTAATCAATCTTCTCTCGAAACTTTATGAACAATATTCATTATGTGAATAGTCGTCTCTTTCTTTTTTTATTAACAACTATTCATGTAAAAATTATAAAATACTTTATTTCACAAATTTCTCGCAGTTACGCGTACCTTAAACGAGTCCGCTTCTAATGTCTTTAATTTGTTGTGAGACAGGTCCAATCGGTCTAGACCGACCAGGTATGACAATGCGATCGTGGGAACCGAATCTAGGAGATTGCTGGGCAGTCCTAGCGCTTGTAACGGTCGCGCCAGCGCGGTAAACGCATGCTCATGAACGTGCCGCAGCTCGCCAGTGGAGACGACTAATCCGTGAAGTGCGACATCCTCGAGGAAATGTGCCGGCAACACAGAGATTCCCGTCACAGTCACATCCAGCAATGATATTGTATCCGGCTGACTATGTTTCAAATGGTCACTGATGATCTAAGAGGAACAATGGAGACAATAGAAATAATTTCTTCATTCTTTCCGTTGTGCCCGCGTTTATCTCTTTATAACGTACATCCACGTCTTTTGATTTTATATTCTTTCAATAGATTTATAAAAAAAAAAGATCATTATGAGTGTAATATTAACAAACCCACGTGATAACAGCAGGATACTCGATATAAAACAACAGATGCTATCGAGCAACATATATGAAATAAGAGATCAAGCAACCGAGAAGAGAGAAGGGATGAAAAGAGAAGCGGGCACAATGGACTCTTGAATAATAATATATGTATACGACTTGCATTTCATTGGCAGTCTATACCACCCACGCTCTTCTTGACCGTTGCTTTAAAAAGTAACGACCTCGCGTGTGCTGCGAAGCGTAACATGACATAAAGATTGAACTTGCAGCTCATCTTGCGATATTTTTTAAATTTTTTCCGAGAAAACTTTATGAAATAAAAATATTTTTGCCACGCGCCTGTTATATGATAAATAGTATTTGTCACCTGACATATAATTGACATATAATGGCACGCGCCTTTGCCGTTGTTTCGCAGTTACCTCCAGTGCTGTTCTATCGCCGGTACATCTGAGCGTATGTGGAAAATCGCAAGAACACTCCACGCCCGCTTTTGTGATATTCGGACATTCCCACACAGTGTTGGAAAAAGACGGCGACGGCGACGGCGACGGTGACGGCGACGGCGACGGCGACGGTGACGGCGACGGCGACGGCAACGGCAACGGCGACGGCGATGACGACGGTAATGCGTGGGACAGATTTTTCGAGATGCCATCGTCTTGTGTTGCCATAGTCGCCAACGGCGACACGGCGTTTTCCTTGGGGATCGTCGTTTTCATGGATGTACTATCAATGTACGTCGATGCTGCTATCAATGTAGAGATTTCCATTGTCGTTGTTGTGACCGTGTCCTCTGTCGCGTCGAGACATGACGCTGTCATTATCAATGTTAACACGAGTAGGTCCCGAAATAATTTCGGCATTCTGGAAAGAGATATTTGGGCATATTACATTTATCTGTCATCTGTCTAACAGAAAATATTTTTTTCATCATACGATCCGGACAAGTAATACTGCAAAATAAAATTTCGATTTTGTTTTTAGTTGACGCACGCAACCGCTCACCGATAATCACACAATTTAGAAATGTCAAGTTGCCAAATTGCGAGTGTAAATTACAAAATTCTACCGGTATATATCCGTGAAAAGCATATTTAAATTCCATGTCTCACGTTTATTACAACGAATTATGGCTTATCACGAGAAGTGACTTGGAAAAGCTGTTGGAACTCGAACGAAGACTGCAAGAAAGCACACCGTTAAAAAAAGGAGCTGCTTTAAATTCGGCGTTATTTATATATCTGAGGTATGTGTTGTGTGTGAAACCATCTTGCACGTGTGTGTGTGTGTATGTATATGTATATATATATATATATATATATATATATATATATATATATATATATCTTTTTCATTGAAATAATTGATTGATCATTTGAATTAACGTATTATAGATATCGCAATATTGTAAGAAGACTCATCATGTGTTACGATCAAATGGTCCAGACACAGAAACGGGAGTTAATTAAGAAGATGTTAGAATGTGCCATCGGGCGAATGCTAGAATATAAAAAGGAAATTGTGAAGCTCGATTATATGGATTATCAGTACGTTTTTCGTTGCTCATTCACGTAGCATCAATTTATAAAGAAATACTATCTGCACAGATGGCCTGACGATATTTTGAATCAAATGAAATTCACGCCGGACGACATCGAGCTGTTTGCCGCGGCGTCTGGCCGAGAACGTGTAGAGGAACGCATCAAGTTTATTCAAGAGTTGATAGAGAGTGCTCACAAAGGTCCATAGCTAGTTTATCATTTCTTATCGATAACAAAATTTTGTAATGTTGAAAGAAATCTATTAGTGTATTAATTGAATTAATTGAATTTTATAATATAATCTATATAAATTTAATTGAAAAGTTTAAATAAATTTTTTAAATTTCATCGTCTAGTACCACAGACGAGAGAACGCAGCCTTTCACAGATACATATTGAGAGTATGTCCGAGATGGAAGATCAGACATTGAAGACGCGCGCCGCTCGAAGAAGAATGCGCATCATGCAACCCTCGAAGGTAGAGTTAATCCGCGAATCGCCCGAGGAAAAAGCTGCCCGAGAAGCGAAGCTTGCTGCTGAAAGAATTATGCGTAGCGCGATATTATTGATACAGAGTCATGAGAGAGCCAGAAAGGGACGCTGCTACGGTGCAGATGGTATTCGCAAAAAAATATATATAGTTTCCTTTGTAATACAATCTCTGTAGTGGCATAAAAAAAAAGTAATGTTGATCAGATATCTAACAACTTTTTTACGATTGCCTATTAATTATTGATGCTACGTTCGTAGTGAAACGTATATACGATTACAATAAAAAAGTGAGGTTCGGAGAGATAATACCGAGAAAAATCGATCGCATCAGATACATCAAGTCAGCGGTGACGATACAACGCGCGTGGCGACGTTATGCCTCTCGAAAAGCTATGAGAAAACGAATCGCGCGTCTCGAGGATGCTTTGGGTATGACGATACCAAGCTGGCAATGCCGCAAAACACGCACGAAGGATGATGATAACTTTCAACGGCGACGTGCTCTGATGCCCGTGTTCGATGCACACACGAAGAAGGCGATCAGCGATGAACGTACAAGGGTAAATTTTCCAAACAGACGTTCCGATTTATTGCATTATCATGAAAGAAAGACGAATAAAAGAAAAATATAAAAATAAAATTAGGGAAAAAAAAACAAATAAAAAAGAAATAATTGGATCAAGATTTAAAAAGCAACTAATTTTCAAAAGCTCCTGAAAGTCAGAGGCCCCGGATTAATGGAGGACATCACTGATGAGATTCATGAGTGGTTCGTCGTTTGGTACAACGCGTTAGGACATTACGATGTGTTTCCGGCGGCGGATTTTGGTGGCAGCGTGCTGATCGTCACCGGGCAGACCTCGACGCCGCAAGAATATCTAATGGAAAAATTAGAAAAAGAGAAACAAGCCAAGGCAAAGGGCAGAAGAGCTGAGAAAATGGCACCGCGTCCCAAAGCTGAACCTATCAAGAGCCAAGTTCCTGGTTGGAAAATGCCGCAAACAGATGCTCTCTCCTGCTTGGAAGAAGCAAACATCGATTTCATTCGAAACTGGAGTTTTCGCAGCGAAAAACCTTCGGAGCGAGAATATCTGGATTTGATCACCGAGAAACTCTGTTATGAGTTGCAGCTCGAAATGAGGGAGATAGTAGACGACGTGATGAGGGCCGAGCTAGACGTACTAAACAAAGCATTACTGAAGGATCACGCATATGATAAAGAGAAATTCACGATTCCAACAATGGACAAAAGTGATGGATAAGAACTTGTTTAATTAAGACGTTTGCACACTCATTATCTATCATGTTTAAATAAAAATTCGAAATTTTGATTACGTGTTATGACACAGATATTGACAAAACCGGAACGAAGAGAAAAAAGGACATTTTGGAGGATGTGGCCGTCGAGGATCTCTTCAGCGAGCTTCTACGAGCAAAAATCATTAGAAACTACCCAACTATTTTCTTACGTGATTGGTTTGGCGATCTCTCCTATCAAAATTACGAGGCACGTCGCGAGTTCCGGGATTTCAAGCATCGGCTCGGAGAGGTAAAGCAGCTCGTCTTGGAGTATTGCATATTGCCTTTAATTTCCAAAGGGACACATCAAGTTGCACCGCTTGTGCGTTCTGTGTGTATCTATGGATTACCGGGAGCTGGAAAGACTTCGCTTGCCAATGTCATTTGCTCAGAGGTGACTTCTTCCCCCCCCCCCCTCTCTCTCTCTCGTGTATATCTTCCTATTGTACCTATTATGTTAAAGATATTGAAAATATGTTACTACGATTTAATTTTTTTTTAATTCTTTGTAATAATTTATGATAATTAAATCATAAATTAAAATAGAATGTATTCTTGATTTATTTCTTTCAAAGATTGGCGCATTACTTTTCGATGTATCAGCACCTGTCTTGACTGGTAAATATATGGGCAAGGAAAAGCAACAGAGGCTCATCGACATAATCTCTAAAGTGGCCCGCGTTTACGCGCCTTCTATAATATTTCTCGATGCTGGCGAGAAACCTTGGTTGAAAAAAGTTCCACCAGAGGAAAAGTACCTTCAACACAAGCGATTCGCAAACTATTTTGTTAAACTAATGAAAGGCATCAAGTCGGGAGACCAGGTAAAGCTGTAAAGAAAGAAAGAGAGAGAGAGAGAGAGAGAGAGAGAGAGAGAGAAGGGGGGGAGAGAGATTGGAAAACAATCCTTTTTTTACTCTCTTACGTGTTCTTTTTCTCTCATATGATTTGTTTTTTATTAATCGTGCGATTGTTCTATCTATATCATTCTCAACACTTCGTAGTATAATACGTATAAAAAGATCCTTAGCCATTAGAAATATATATCGTGGGAACTCCGGAGTAACACTCCTAAATTGGAGGACTGTATCAAAGCATACGCAATCGAGCAACGCCCACTTAGTAAAATTCTTGTTATTCCCGTTTGAGTTCTTTCTTTAATATGAATGAATAGCCGCCACCTCGACGAGTCGCATACACGGGACTCTCTCTCTTTCTCTTTCTCTTGCGTCGTTCAGATCTCTCATCTCGATCGCTCGAGGTTGCTCATCAATGAAACACCTCCTACCTGTATATATGGCCGCCGTGTGAGGACGTAGGTGGCGGCAAGTTAACGTAGGATTTAGAGTGTTGAAGATTCCGAACACAGATACTGTTACTTACGGGCGCAATACTATAGAGATTGAGCAGATCAATATTTACTTGAAAAATTAATACATTTTTCGTTCTATTAAAACTTTTAAATTTGTATAAGACGTAAAACATAACGTACTAGATTTATTAGATCATCTAGTACTGAGAGAATATCAAGCACATAAATGAAATCTGATTTTCATTACGCTACGTATTATTAATATGACGACGTTATCCAACAGATACTATTTCTTTCGCTGTCCGAAGAACCGCAGAAGGCGACAGCCGGTTTCAACAAGTTCCATGATAAATTTATAAGGGTGCCTACCACCGATTACAACACACTTTATATGTACTATAAGAATCTACTAATGAAATATCACGGCGTCGATCGCGATATCGATGTCTCCTGTTTGGCCAAGATGTCTGTCGGGATTCCTCTGAATTTTATCCGGCAAGCCGTAGAGAAGGTGTTATCGTTGCGTCGAAGAATTACTCTTAAATTCAATCCGTTAAGTCCGATAGAAATTATGAATGAGATATTGACGTATCAGTATCCTACGACGGAGATGGTGGAGAGTCTCGATAAATTTGAAAAACTCACTCTATCTGCCAGAAGAAAAACCAAAGTTTCGTAAGAAGGATGCTTGCGATTGAACGCGAAAAGATGACGAGTTTGTTTGTCGGATATAAATGTAGGTATCGTAAAAGTTTCGCTCAATATAAAAATATATTCATATTATAAACATTTGTTTCATCACAATGTAGCCCATAAGTATAAAATGTATATCTATTTTATCTGTTACAGAAAAAAATGGAAATATTTTATTTAAATGTTACGTTAAATATTCTTGTGTAGGAAAGACAGATATTCATGAATGACTACATTATGCGTGGAGAACGCTGAAGATAAAATACGTACCTCTAATGTATAATGTGCCAGTCTCGAGCGTGTTGCCAACCCTTGCACCCTCCCACACACCTGACCTCGGTCTCAAAGCGAAGGAGGAACCCAGTAGCACCCACGCCGGTCAAGTGTTTGCGAGTGCATCGTGCACGCTCTACTATATCAATGAAGAATCAATCCTCGAGACGTCGGACGTTTCCTGGTATCATATCCCTTCTTCGAACGTCTGCGTGGATCGTTCTTATGTCCTGTCACGTTTGATGATATTGCGATGGTTAAAAGCTCGACCCTGCGTACTCTTTGGTACTTTATCCCTCGCGATATTGTCGCATACGTGTCGCGAGTTCTTTCCGCTAGGAATCTCCGCTAATAGCACAACGTGACGATCTCAACATCCACGGATGATCGTTGAACGCCGTTCACCAGGATATACACTGTCACATATATTCACACGTACGTCATCGGACGTGAACTCTCATCGAATCACGTGGATCAACGGGCATCGCATCTTCGAAGGAAGCGTGCGGTGACACGAATGCTCGAACAATAATACTAGGATGATCGTACGAATGATTGTACGATATGCGTGCTGCGAGGCACGGTGCGTCAGGAGCATGCTCGGGAACCGTTTCGAGAGACGAGAAAACGTCGCCTCCACCG
This sequence comes from Temnothorax curvispinosus, assembly GCF_003070985.1. Taxonomy (NCBI): domain Eukaryota; kingdom Metazoa; phylum Arthropoda; class Insecta; order Hymenoptera; family Formicidae; genus Temnothorax; species Temnothorax curvispinosus. The sequence continues at coordinate 1,176,563 of NW_020218564.1, read as the reverse complement.
TCCACACGGTGGGGACTCCCCCGGTCCATGTCGGTCCGTCCGCCTCTCTGTCTCTTGGTTTCCACATAGCATAGCCATGTATGGAACACGGGACGACGTTCTCTCTCCCGGCCCTTACGCCCACTTGCCATAGTCGCGCTCTCCGTACCGGCTCTCCACCGGAGCTGGAGCAGGTATCGTCACGATTGACAACAGCGAAAATGAGAACAACAACGGAAAAAGAGAAACCCCTTAAAATGCCAAACAGCGACGTTTTTTCTAACACATTTTGAAAATCTTGAATTTTGGCATATCAAAAACTCTGACAAATATTCTAAAAACTAAAAACGTCAACGAACTTGATTAATCAGAGGAGATGATTAACAGGTTCTTAACTTTTCAATTCGGCTAATAAGAAAATACTTTTTGTAAAATAAAAATCCTTGTATTTTCCACTTACATGAAATGACACACGTCTTTCCATCTAATTATTAATGTATCCGCGAAAAGTATGAAAAGTAGTACCAAATGATCCTCGCATGTGCTGTTTTCGTATGCATGAGAATCTGAAAGAAGATCAAGCAGAAGCGGACGAGAAAGAGAGAGTAGGTAGGTAGATAGGTAGAATGGTAGGGGCCCCCGAAGGTCTTCAGGATCCTCACGAAATGCCTTTTGATACTGGAAATCTGTTTGCCATCGTCATTACGAAATCACGTAAAACCGGGCCTCTACGCCCACGCTGTAGCAAGAGACTGGCATAGTCGCAGTGAAAGAAAATCCAACTTCTTTAACAAGCTCGAGATGTTTATAACACGCCAGAACGTGAACATTGTCTAAAAATCAGCATAAAAATTCGATATCGCACAAAATCGTGATACTTTAATATCACGAACGTAATTCTTGTAATTTTACACGTATAATAGACGTGTCTTGATTGACTTTCTAACGAAAATGGCAAAAGTTTTTTATATCGTAACGAAAAATTAAGTAATAGCACGATTGACAGTCGGAATTTTAAGGTTCATTGTATGCAAATCAGGAAATAAAACGGTGCTTGTATATAAAGAATTTCATCTTAGATAACAAAGATAGATAGTATATTGCTAGTGCCGGTGATGATTAACTACAGATTCATTAAGTCGACTTAACTGGCGACGAATATAAATCATCGTCCTGACAATTCGACTATTTGGTTTTGGTTAGATTAATCGCCAAAACATTTCGATCATAGGTTTAGATCCTTCTAAAATTGATGTACGTTTGAAGATATATGTATATATATATATATACACCAAAATCCATGGTCGAATTGTCAGGACGATGATTTATATTTGTCGTCATCAAGTCGAATTAATAAATCTGTTATTTAATCTTAGACATTTTAAGAAATTAATAATATCCAAAAGTCAAAGCACATTCTATACTATCATTGTTAACGTAGTATTGCTTAGAGTAAGATATTTTTAATATTGTACTCTCAAAAAACAAGATTTATTTGACTCAGAAAAATAATACAAATATGAATGCAATAAATTTTAGAGAATATTAATCAATACGAAAGGTTGGGGTTAAATAAAAATAATAACTCTAATGAACGTGTTTTGCAGCTTCAGATTATTCAATCCCACGATCAAAGTTCATTACTAATGCTTGGTTGTGAACGGCGAGTGTTTTTCAAGATCGCCACGTCAAGTCATAAGATTCCGTGAAAGACGATCGTTCGCACGATATACTGTCCAAGGATTGTGTGCTTGCACAAAAAGCTGTATTCTCTGAACTGGCTGTATTGGAACTATATTGATTGGTTGATTGACCTCTCTGCTTCGCACGTTTATGTCTGCTCACAATACAGTTACGTTATAGTATAATACGAAAAGTATGTCGAGGGTGCCGTACGTCTCATTAAAGTTTTTGACAAAAAAATTTAATTAAGGAATTTGTAAACAAAAGTATGGGAAACCGTAATATTACCATGATTATAATTTCTTACGTGGTTCACAAAAAAGTAGAAGAGAAATCATACTGGTTATATATATAAAACATTTTTATACGATTATTATACGATTATTATACATTCTATTTATATTGTATTTTTGTGCATTGTATTAAACAATTTTGCATACTGTATTTTTGTTATACAACTTACATAGTAATATAAAAATAAGAAAAACGTTATTATGGCATCGAATATGAATGATTGCACGATTATTTACAATATTAATCATTAAAAAATTTATTTTATTTCCAACTTGAACTTGAATATTGCAAGGAAACAACGATATCTTCGTCAAAAGCTCAATCAGAAGCCTTTTCATTCTCGGTCATTAGATTATTTGAGCCTCTTCCATTATATCAATATAATCCTTGACATCATTCATATACCTCCGTAGGAACTTATGGTCTCTTTTTACATTTTTAATTAAATTTTTAATGTCTGCTTCTCTGTAAAAAAAAAAAAAAAACCAATTTTATCGAATTTGTAAATTATTATATTCCGAGCTATCTCTTTGTGAACACTTACTTTATTTTACCCAGTAGACAATGAAGACTGATATCATTCAAAGTGAGTTTATCAAACTGTTTAACTTTGATCGTAACTCTCAATATAATGTCCATCCGTTTGCTTCGAGAGACGAACGAAATTCTAAAATAAACAACGTGTTACACGTTTGTCAAGTCGATGTATATGTATGTTGATTACAATATTTTAAATACGTATGTCGTGTATGGTGTAACGTAATATGACACGATTTAATGTAAATTTGTAACGTATTACTCGTCATAAGTAATCTCCATTAAGTTCAGGTCATCCAAACGCCTCAAATCGAACATGAAATCCATCGCTAATTTCACATCTTGTGAAATTAACGTTAACATCGGAAGAATGTCCTGATGAGTTTTATACACGTTTGTAAGTATTTCCACGTTTATTTTCTCTAGAATTAATTTGTGAACTATCCTTATTAATATTCCTGACTCATCTATCACAAAAAGAGACATAAGATTAAAATTATTGTAATTTTTTATCTTTTAATTAATATTTGTATACGTACCTGAAACGCGAGAAATAATCTTGATTTCTTTAATTAAATTTTCTTCGGAGTCATTAAAATCATATGACAAGAATGTCGCTATCAATAATGAATTTGACATGAAACCAAAAACGATCATTTTCCTATCGATATTCTTATAGTGTACATTCCAAATGCAATCTTCCCTATAACGAAATAACATTAGGTCCCTTTAATCTTTTTCGATAGTAGAAGATGTAATAAAAATATACATGTACCTTACGGCATGCGTTTCTAATTTTTGCGATAGTGTTAAAAACGGATTTTGTTCGGTCAAAGATCCATCATCAACATCCTCAATCGTATTATATCGTGCCGTTACGAGCTTTTTAATTGCACCGTCGTTTTTTTGTTCCATACATTGTTGTTTCACTTCATCATTTAAATTTTTTCTGCCTTCTTCAGAATCCTCACGTACTGCTCCTGTGCCTTCAAGATGATCACTGCACTTCTCCTGCCTTTTATTATCCGAATATTGTTCTCTCATTTTAATATCCGTCTGCAGCTTTGCCTCTTTGTTTATTCTCCTTTGGGTATGTTCTCTTTCATCTACTTGATCTTCATCTGTTACTTCAATTTCTCTACAATGGTTAATATCTTGTACCGTTAGAGCTTTTCCATTCTTATAATTCATCGACACGGTGCTTTCTTCATTAATCGTCTTTGTCGTATAATACGTTGATTTATTAGGTTGATTATCATTAATACGTGTCTTTGTCATCGTTTGGCACGTAGTTTTCTGCTTGTCTTCATTTTTATCTACCGCAGTGTTTCTGTGGCAATCTTCCGATTGATTATTTTCAATATTTATTAGTTTCTCTTTTAGACACTTGGATTCTGTTATATTACTTGATATTAATCGGTCAGATATATTGACTGGTATATCAGTGATGATCGACGCGTCAAGTTCGTGCTGACGTTCGTGGACGTTGGAAGACGTTTCGTCCTCGTTGTCCAAATAGAGCGTGGATGGCGGTGTAATCGATTGTAGCTCTGTGAGACTATTGTTCGACAACGTTTTCTTTAAAAATCCATGTTCGTTTATCTTGTTTAGACTATCCCTGAAATTTGAGTCAGATACCTGCGTGTGATCCGCTATATCCTTTACAAAACACTCCGTACGTTCGATATCATTTACATAGTTAGGGTTAGCACTCGGAAGTGACGGTATATCATTCTCCTGAGAAGATTGAACTTTTATAAAAGAACTGCAAACTCTTTTTCGCGACGATCTTTCGCTTGCGTCAGACCGTCTTTTTTCCCCACTGGCATTTTCTAAGGTCGCATTTAAAGAGTGATCTAAATTAACCGGTGGAGACTGAGTAACGACATCGTCAGATAATTCATTGGGTCTAATATTCTCTGCTTCTACAATTTCCCTTGAACGTATAAAATTTTCTTTCGTTGCGCCCTTGTTAGATTTTGTTCGATTATTATTTGCCATTAGATGTTGGACGTCATCATTTTTAGAAATAATCAACGTTTCCGTTTGATTTACCGTCACGTCTTGCCAAAGTTGTAATGTTGATGGGACTGCAGCAGTAAATTCTATTGATATATCTTGAATTGTTTTATTTGCAGCCGTGTCAGTTTGGAATGCTACACCCGCAGAATTTTCAGCAGGCACGGAAGTTGTTTTTGGTAATGTTTGGGAAAATGTAGATTGCGTAGTAGTGTGGGTAGTATTAAATGTTTTCTCATCGTGCAAAGAAATCGGGACAACTTCGGTAAATTCCATAGATTTACACAACAATCTGGTTCCTTCGTCAAAGCAGGTTGAATCGTTCCTATCTTTTTCTCCATTATTCTCTTTGGATATTGATTTACAAATGATTGGCTGGGTACGCTCGTTTTGGTTTCTCGACGACACTGCTGCAGTTATTTCCATGGATACATTATTAAAGAGCATAGTTTTATCATCCTTCGATCTTGATTCATCAATTTTTAAATTCTCTTTGTCACGGTTTAAAGGTAACATATTTACTGCGTTCGTTAATTCCATTGATGCATCATTCTTATACTCTTCACATGTATTTTTATTTAAAGATCGCGCAACGTGTGTAGCAGGAAACATTCTTTCATAATGCAAAGGAGCTGGAACAGCTTCAGTAAGCTCCATAGACTTGCATAATATTTTAGTTCCTTCGTTAAAGCAGATCGACGTATTTGCATCCTCTCCGCCATGTGCCGTTTCTTCAGATAATGATTTACCAGTGTTTGTATTAGCACGTTCTCGTTTGTTTTTTGTCGATACTGGCTTAGTCATTTCCATGGATACATTATGGAAGAACATAGTTCTATCATCTCTGGATATTGGTTCGTCCATTCTAGACGTCTCCTCATTATAAACACTTGAAAACAAGATGGTACTTACTGGTTTCGTCATGTCCATTAATACATCATTAAAAATTTCAGTTTTATCAGTTTGATAACTTTCCTTTCTTTTACGTATATTTTCATCACAGACATTTTTTTCATATATTTCAAATGGTGCACTGCTACGTCCCATTGAAGTGTCGAAAGCTGTATTACTTGTGCGACATATGCCACGGCCTGTAGCATCTCTAAATGGCTGTATTACAGACGTTAATACCATTGAATCATTGGCACAGTTCATAGCTGTTGCGTTGTGAGTGTTGGCAGCATCCCATTTGGTATTTTCACAATTTTGTAATATTGTCGGAACTTGTTCGGTACGTCCTAAATCAGAAGCACGAGACTTTGCAGATATTGGTATAGCTTCGGTAATTTCCATTGATACATTATTGCAATTAGTAGTATAATTTGTATCTAAATTATTTATATTATTACGTTTTTGTTTCTTTTGTTCTTCTGCGTATGACGATGATAAAAATGCAGGTATCGGTGCAGTTAACTCCATAGACAAATCCTGTACATGTGCCTCGTCTACGTCAGAGTTAACATTGTTGGAACACGATTTGGAATAACATTTATTGGCAACGTTATCCGCATAGTCTTCTTCATCTCTATATATAGTAATACTGCTTGATTTTATATTTTTAGATGTTTGAAATTTATTTGTCATTACAGTTTGCCGAGCTTGAGATTCTTTATCAGGCGATTCTTCATCTGTGTCGCTATACGCAACAATACCGCTTGATATTGCTTGACCTTTGAATAAATAAGACTTGATTGCCACGGCGACATTTCCAAGTTGAGATATATTAGATAATTCTGTGGATTTGACCGAATTAGCAAAATCTAACTCACAGCTTGTCGCGTCATCTTCTTCCATAGTTGTTGCGACAGATTCTTGTGCGACGTGATTATTTACTAGATAGGTGTCATTTGAACATGACGCATTTTCAGAATGACGATGTATACAGTCCGTATTAGAAGCACATAACGCGACGTTATCTTTCACGTCCACTTGAGCATTTTGATCAACTACAAAAGATCCTTTTAAACTAAAATCATGCTCTTCATACGTATTATCCCATACAGTTCCTTGTTCAGTAGAATGACAAAACTCTCTGCAGAGTGACAAAGTATTAGAGAGCAAGAAGAGAGCGAGTTGTAGCTAAATATTACAAGACTAGGTTGACTTACTTGACATGTTTTTTCTCCGCAAAACTAACACGTCTCTTAGCTTTTGATGCAGCTGGACTGTTCTCATTGGACGAAGAATCAAAATTTACATTTTGCAACGGTTGCCGTGGTTTACGTGGCTTAAGAATCTTAAGAATCAACATAAAGAAAAAATCATTAATTTTATCATCAATAAAGATTTATTAATGTTATTAAAATAGGTAGCTTTCTGATCTAAAAAATGAGCTAGAAGCTTTAACCTTTAGACCGCCGAAAAGCATAAATATAGGCTCTATATTAA
>NW_020218564.1:1155587-1169263 GCF_003070985.1 Temnothorax curvispinosus | reverse complement strand
TAAGACTCCATAGACACGGAAACGCCATGCGGCAGAGTGCGTTGACCAATCACAAATTTTGATTTTGCCGCAGGCGACTTGCGGCAGCTTTCTGATTGGCTGCGTTCAGCCGATACTCACGATTGCTAGGCTAGCGGGGTATCGGCTGAACGCAGCCATTGGTCAACGCACTCTACCGCACGGCGTTTTCGCGTCTATAGAGTCAGCATTAGGGCCAAAGCACATAACATGGCGTAGCGATATACGACGGTCGTAGACCCCGACCTGACAGATCAGGATACGCCAAAGCTTGTGCGTTACTTACGTCCACGACTACGACTGTCATATGTGCTTTGGCCCTTACATTGCGAATTTGAATTAAGTATAATAATATGGTTTAGAATTGGCTAAAAATAATTGATTTTTTGCTACGTTCATTAAAATTGCGCAAACACTTTATAAATATTACATGTTTGCATATGAGATGTTTTTACTATACTTTCGGAACGCAGCTCTCGTGGAAACTCGGCATACGTCTTGCACAAACATGCACGAGCGAGCGCGCGTAATCTCGGACCAATGGGCGATCGCCAAATCGCAATTCCAACGATGCATACATACATGCATACGAACACGGTTGCGTTTCATTGATATCAGATGACATTTGACGGTGGTTGGGCACGATCGGTCGACATTCGACATTGCAGAACGTTGTTAAAAGGCACCGCGAGACGAGACGTGCGTGTGCAAGAATTTTCCTAGCATCAATATCGACAGGAAAAGGAGCGATCGTCCATCTCCGTCTCCGTCTCCGTCTCCGTCTCTCCGGCGCGGCGACGTAAACGACGACGAGACGGCAAGAATTTTGATACGCGCTGTTCCGTACTACGCCAACAGCTGACCTCGGAGTCTCGGAAGGATGGCAGACGCCGCCGTTAATCTCATAATAAAAGCACCGAATCAGCAGATCAAGGACCAGCTGGTCAAATGCGATCTCGGCTGGACCATTGGCCGTTTGAAGGAATACCTGTCCGAGGTTTATCCCAGCAAGCCAGTAAGTCGCGTGAAAGTACGCGTTTCCGCCCAGTGAAAGCAGCGTGCGTTTCTCTTTGCTTTTTGTCTTTTTTCTTTCTTTTCTCCCTTGTTTCTTGTTTCTCTTTATTTAAATTTAAACAATGCGACGCGAAACGTTTAACGGCTTCCCACATAGATGCAAGACGCCTACAGAATACGTCTCAGTTACGTACATAAAAATTAATAGAAAAGACACTTGGCTTACTTTTATATTCAGATTAAAATATTCTTTTTACAAACGTATCATTACGCTAGCTGTATGCATAACTCTCTCTCTCTCTCTCTCTCTCTCTCTTTCTAAGAACTGTGCTGTTTAGAGGGAAAGATAATATATCATGTGTTTAGATAAAAGTATTTATGAGCTCGTTGCGTGTATAAAAAGATATGATATCTTTGTTAAAATATTATTCATCTTTACTGATACAACTTAGTACGTGCCCATTATATATAAGCTGCACTTGAGATATATCACACGACCACGGACTGTATACCGTTTACAAAAGTGCCTTTACGTTCTCAAATAATTTAAAACGCTCTAAACCTTGTTGTTGGTTCAAAAGCTGTTTGCTATACGTCGTTGCTATTATTGTATTATGCTGTATTACAAAAGTTTTTAAAGATATGCACGTGATCTAACACCAAGTCGTTGTTGTCATTTCTAGGAAAGCTCACATCAGAAATTAATTTATTCCGGTCACGTGTTAAATGATTCTGCACAATTGAAAGATATATTGAGACAGTGCGATGGTTCGGAGGATCAAGCGTATACCGTTCATCTAGTCTGTACCCCACAAAAAATGTGTGCCGCGAAAGCTATGGATCAGACGCGATCGACTGATAACACGGTGGCGACTGCGTCTGCAACAAGACACACTCAGATCAGAAGTAACACGGTTCAAAATCAAAGTCACGAGACGGCTACGGTTACTGCGTCTCAGCATCAACAATATTTACAGCAGCAGTACCTCGATCCTCGAAATAGTCAACAGTTAGCCTGGATGCAACAGGCGTATACGCACTACTTTACACAGTATATGCAACTGTAAGTGTAGCTGTGTCTCTTGGAACTTTTTGTAAGAGATAAAGAGATATGAAAGATGCATAACGGTTGCAATATTCTTTTGCAGAATGGCAGCGCAAGGAATACAGTTACAAGCCAGTATTCCATACCTGCAGCAAATGAATATTAATACAAACGATACAGCTCAACATACCTACACAACCAACACGAACAACACGGTTGGCGACGAACAACCCCAACCAGCGGCTCAAGACGCAGCCGATATCAATGCGGGAAATAACGGTGCGGGCGAGGATGCCGCGTTTAATCGCGACTGGTTGGATTTCTTTTACATGTTGTCTAGGATCGTCGTTCTATTTGGTATAGTGTATTTCTATTCGTCCCCTCTCAGGCTCCTCATCGTCACGTTTTTGGGATTTGCGATATATCTGTGAGTCACGTCCTTAATATTCTTTGACATATCCACACGTACGCATATATAATATACATATATATATATATATATATATATATATATATATATATATATATATATATATATGTTTTTTTTGACGATGTTTTTCTCTGAACTTGCCTGAAACGTGTTAAATGTAACACGATGATCGCCGTTATAGGTATCAAGGCGGTTTCTTCAGGGTACAACCAATCTTCGTAGCTGAGAATAACAATGGACGCGCAGACAACAATAATCAAGTGTTGCAGAATGAAGTAGTGGGTCCTCAGGCTGTGCCGCAACAGCAAAATGCTCAAGTGCCAACCGTGCAACCGGAAGCACGAACAAACGCCAATGAGGAGAACGAGGAACAACGACCAGGCGCTCTCGCTTTTACGTGGACCTTCTTCAGTTCGTTTTTTGCTTCGCTTATTCCAGATCAGCCAAATGTCATTTAATCCCGGATATTCCGTTATAAAATGGCTTTTTTATAAGCCTATACGTATTTTAAAGCTCTATAATTATAATATAAAGACTGGAAAGGATGACTTTGTCACGGTGTTACCGGACTTTGAAAATATTTAACATTTTGTAGAGTCAGAAGTGCTTAAACTCACGATTCATTCAATACATGTATTCCTATGAAAGTCTGATCAATTTTACGATACCCAAGGATTTTTGTATCTGAATATATCTCTAATATATATAAATGTTCACATATGTGTTAATAATCAACATACGCTTAAGATTGATGACACGTATCGTGGAAATCCACGTTTACATGTAAAGATTATATATGTGTATCAGTTTACGTTGTCGAGAGACTCGCACGTCACGAAATAAACCAACAGTCACGTAAGATCTATAGATATTAATGCTAACTTTCCTTCGGAAGAAGATCGTTAGACGTGCCATCCCAAAGCTATTAGAATAAAATGTATAAAAAAAATTTTTTTATGTTTGTAGAGTATTAATATATAAAGGTACAACGAGAGATAAATAATCATGTATATACATATATCTAAAAATAAAAAATATAGGTTCCATGTAGTGCTTGTATTGTATAAAGCTATATTTAAGGAGATAATAATAGGCACTTGATAATTTTCTTAAAGAATTCATATATATAGCAATAATATTATATTGTGTGAGAATACGTTTCCTGTGATGTTTAATACGGTCGAATACATCCGGTGTGATATCTGCGTAAAACATCGCGTTAACGTCATACATATATAATTATTATTGATATACATTCAAGGTGGAAACACATTATAGTGGACGTGTGAACGTTCTCTAAATTTTCTTAAATAGAGAAAGAAAGACGTCTATATACGAAGAGCGCCGATGAAATAAAGATGTATGTAAAGCAAATAAAACAATTTTTAAAGTTTGTTGTTCATATGTTATTTCAACTAAAAAGATTGTGAATATTCTAATGAGATACGTAATAATAAAAAAAAGATAAAATACATTTTTTTCTGTATGAAAACGTAATGTGTAAGATATATATAAATATATATCTTTTATAGTGCTGCTGACGTATATTTCACATGTATATGATGCAATCCTATATCCTATGATATGATACGATCAGTGATCACAGGCACGCACAGGCACCGAGACACGTTGGTACATACAATAATGCACAAAAAATGTTATTTCTACGTGTTTTATTTATAGACAAATTATTTTTCATAATCTACATCGTCAAGTTACATTTGTCGCTATATCAAAATACTAAATTTGTGTTTTTCATGTCCGTACGATATAACATAACCTTAATGCCCGAACGAAGACATACAGTATATTCATATTGTATTATGATTATTATATTATTGTTATTAAAAAGCTATCAAATCAAAAAAGCTATTTTATATTATAATAGCAAAAAAATTCATTATTATTCACTTTTTTTGTTCAGAAATGCCTCGATCCAAAGTTTCCGATGTACTTGGTGTATTTAAGGGAGTAAAAAGTGTCACAAATGCTCTGATAAAACATCAAGAGCATACAATCAGCTATAGGATCAAACACTCCAGTTTAAAAGATTTACCTGAGAAGTGTCTGCAAACTGCAGGAGAAAAATTTAATAATATAGAGCCAAGTAAGGTTCCTGTAAGTCTTGCGCGTGATACCCAAGTGACGTGTCATCTTACATATGTTGCCTCTTATAAAGATTGTTATTTTTTTCTACAGGGACAGATAATGAGAGACTTGAAAGAAGTAACTGAACGTATAAGCGTGGTTGAGGAAGGTATTAAACAATATATTAAGATAACAGCTAGTCAAACTTTGGATATAAAAAATAATGGTTATATCCCTAAGAAGGAAACAAAGCTGTATGTCTACGATACTGCGAAAGATCCAAAAGAATTGCCTCGTGACGATGTCACACACACCGTACCAAAATACGCGACTGACAAGTCAAAAACTCAAGAGCCTTTAACAGGCATACAAAATAACGCAACGAAAAAGTATACAAGTGTAAAGGAAAAGATCAAGACCATTACCAAACTAGAGATACCTGACATTGAATTCTCTGAGAAAGATAAAGAAATCTTGAGGAAATTAGAATTGGAATATGAGAAGAATACTAAAAACAGTATTGAAGCAAGTTCTGCTCCGTCCTCTCGACGTAAAGTACATGAAAAGGAAGCGGTACATACGCAAACGACGTCTATAGAAAAGCCAAAAACTAACGTATTAGTTAGACCAAAGCAATATGTAAGTATCGAAAAATAAACTTTTATTTATTATATCTTTTTATATATATATTCTTATTAACGTGGTATGTGTATCTGTATTATTATTTCATGTATATTACAGCTATCACCTACTGCCAGAGAAAGAAAAGTTCCTTCTACAAGATTGCAAAGAATGGTAAGTTTCGGTACCTTAGGTATTAGCCTTGGGCTTGGTACTGCTGCAGAATATACACGAAGGACGTTAGGATTAAAGGAGCAGAGTATTGGGGATACGGTTGACAGTATGTTTCTTACTAAAGCTAATGCAGAAAGAATAGTTTCAACATTGTGCAAAGTGAGAGGTAAGGTATGATATGCTGCATATAACTGCCGTATACACGTATCTATGAGACGCATATATGAGACGTATATCACGTTACCTGATAATATAGGTGCAGGTTTAAAGATCGGTCAAATATTAAGCATCCAAGATAATACTATTATAAGTCCGGAATTGCAAAAGGTCTTTGAAAGAGTCAGACAAAGCGCTGATTTTATGCCAACGTGGCAAGTAGAGGTAAATGATGCAAATGTGTACAGATTAAAAGAGACGTTCTTAATATCTGCACGTCCTTCTAGAAAGTGTTAGCTAACGAACTTGGACACACGTGGAGAAATAAATTGGCGTATTTTGAGGAAAAACCATTCGCCGCAGCATCCATTGGTATATATTGATGCTTTTTATATTCATAATAATATATAATACTGTGATTTAGAGATCATTTAATTTGTATATCTTAGGACAAGTGCATCGTGGTACATTATTGAATAAACAAGATGTCGCGATAAAGATTCAGTATCCCGGTGTGGCAGTGGGTATTCAGAGCGATATTGAAAATTTAGTAGGCATAATGAAGGTGGTAATATTTTGAATCAGCCGTGTATATCGTGAACTTTACCAGACAAACTTTATATCGTACATAAATATTGTATGTGTTTATCGCGCAGGTATGGAATGTGTTTCCAGAAGGAATGTTTATAGACAATGTGGTGGAAGTTGCGAAACGGGAACTGGCATGGGAAGTGGATTATATAAGGGAAGCAGAGTGTACGAAAAAATATAGGGAATTAATACGGCCGTATCCAGATTATTATGTGCCTGCGGTAATAGGTAAATAAATAAAAAGATTTATATTGAATCAATTATTTTTTTATATTTTAATCATCTACTACGTCTTATACGTTCTAGATGATCTCTCTACAAAGCAAGTATTTACAACAGAGATGATAGAGGGTATACCCGTTGACAAATGTATAGATATGGATGTTAAAATTAGACAACGTATAAGTGAACTGGTCATGCGTTTGACCCTAAAGGAATTATTCGAATTTCGATATATGCAGACTGATCCAAATTGGTCCAACTTCTTTTATAATCTCGATACAAAACAGGTTTTCCGCATATTAAAAAAAATTATCTATTTGTTTTACTAACTTAATCACGAGAGTGCTAATAGAGTGCATACATCTTTGCAGTTAATTTTATTGGATTTCGGAGCATGCAGGACTTATGAGAAAACGTTTATGGATAAATATATAGAAGTCATTAATGCCGCAAGCAAGGGAAATCGCAACAAGGTCCTAGAGTTATCTCAAGAAATGAAGTTTCTTACTGGATACGAGTCCAAGGTATCTTATCTCTATTAAATACGTCTCTAATATCTTAAAACATTACTATTCTTGCATATACACGTCTACGTGAACAATAATTTACAACATCAGATTATGGAGAATGCTCATGTGGATGCAGTCATGATTCTTGGCCAAGTGTTTGACAATAATCACGAGTATTACGATTTTGGCGGCCAAGATGTGACCAAACGGTATGTTGTACCTATTTCTGTGCATCCATCGTATAATATATACTACGTTCATGTTGCAGGATCCAATCCTTGGTGCCAACTATAATAAATCATAGATTATGCCCACCACCCGAGGAGATATATAGCTTGCATAGAAAGTTATCCGGAATATTTTTACTATGTGCAAAACTTGGAGCTAAAATCACGTGTCGAGATATGTTCCGCGAGGTTTATGCCAACTATAAATTTGGCTGACACTTTTCTTTATGAGAGTATTTAACGTGCCGTCAACCGTGTATTTGTTTATCGGTTTTTTTTTTACACATTTAATTCTTTGTTCTTTTCTCCGGTACTACGGACATCGTGTATGATTCTCGTGCGATTCTTTTCCCGCGTGTTACCAACCAAGTATCTTGTAATTATTTTTTAGCCGCCTTTATTATATTGTTATGTCACGTTCTCTTAAAAAGGTCTAGATAGCTTTAGAGGTTTCACAACAACATTCTTTTGATTCTTTAACCAGTCTTCAATACAGTACACAGGTATGAACGTCTTAATAGTTCTAGTTTACGATCACGATACAGTCTACTGACGATGAGTCTACCTCTAACCTCATCGACGTTGACGCATCTGCGTGTAAATATAATATTATGATGTACTACATCTTGAAACATTTATACTGATGATGACGTAATAAAATATACATTTTGATTGAAATGCATAAATTTTTTAAAAACATGTATTTTTTAATGTTGGTGGGGTCGTGATATTGCATATATTTGATTTTATCAGCATAGCAACGTTTGTGATGTATAGTATATATTTTTGGACATGGATGACGCTATTCGAGTGGCATGTGGCATGGCGGTTACTGCTTAACGATCATGATCATGAGCATGAGCCATGTGCCATGTGAGTTCAAGTATAAAAGTGGAAAATATATTTACTTTTTATGTACATTAGATGTGATAATTTTTTAAAAACGCAGCATGACATCGCACGCAATATCTTTAATGTCGTCATAAAATGTCTCAAGACAAGATAGGTATAGTTTTACGATCAGTCAAACCTATTTTAATATCAAACAACATACCTGTAATAGTAATATGTGCAGCTCTTCATCGAGATAAATAAACGTTACTTGCAGTTGGAGTCGACATTCTCTTGGAATTTTTAGAAGTAGCGTTTAATCACATATTATTTTGCCGCAAAATCTATCCCAAGGAAATTTTTGTTAAGAAAAAGATATATGGAATTACGATATATGTATCAGAACATCCAGAGGTGAATGAATATTTATCAAATGTTCTGACGGCAATCAAGGAATTGATAAAGGAAGATGAAAAGAGCGTTAAAGCCATCACGCTTACCTTCTACAACAAAAACAAGTTGCCGATAGAAAAATATGTCTTTGATATGGTTAAACTGCAGGCACAGCTTACAGAGTACGTTGATCGATAATAAATATATATCTATTATATTATTCGATTTTAATCATTTATTACGTCTTTTCTATTTTAAGGAGAGATCCATATTATTTGAAAACAGAAGAAGCACTGAAGACAGTCTGTTTAAAATTATCAATGTGTGATACATACTTAAGACCCATCCCAGACACGTCAATCTTTTCTATCGAAATTCAAACATATGAAACTGCACACATCATTCTAAGCGAAAATCCAAAATGTGAAGATTTTCCATGGATTATTAAAGATGATGCAGTAGAGATGATTGATAAAAATATATTACCACTGAAAGATATTAAAACTGATTGTTTAAATTTGCAACTGTACGTAATTGAGGATACAGCCAACAAAATCTAAGGTTTAATAAACACGTTATACGATTGATATCTCTCTCTCTTTTTATGTGCTTTTATTTTGTATAAAACGTAGAAAAATACATCTGTTTGTAGTTATTAAACTTGTCCCATCAGTTTAGATATAAACTCTTTATCTCTATTCCATAAAATGTTACAAATAGCATTCAATTGATACGAGCAATCAAATATTTCGGATCTTACTGACACGTTGCTGGCATCAATCTTGATCACCTTAACGTTCCACTTGTCTTCGACGTCTTTAATTTGTACTTCATCTATCGTGGAGCTTGACCAAGGTTTGAACCTGCAAAAAGTTGGATCATTATCCGAATCTCCATTCCATCTTACGATACTGCACGTCATCGAGTAACGACACTCTACTTTGTGCCAATCACTATGTTTGCTGGTTTTCCTTTTATATTGGTCATTGTGTTCATCAAGTATGGAATGTCATTGAAGCTCGACGCATCGTCAAAGGAAAACACTGAACAAATCGCATCAACTTTATCTTTGCATACCTGTGTGGAAAATGTATCGTATCGTTTACACATCTTTTTAATAAAATGTACGTATATTGAAGAAGAAGTTGTATTGACATGAATGAATCTCACACATACTGGCAAAATATGCGTGTATTTTTTTATACTACTCTCCGAGGTGTCCCAGAATTGCAGTTTAAACAAAACGACTTTATCCCAGATTTTTACAGGCCAAAAAACATTTGTTTTTCTTATCCCACTGGTTTCCGTGTAACCGTTGGAGTCGAGGATTCCCGCGAGTCTCGCTACCACTGAAGTCTTTCCCACGCCAGATCTGCCTATCACGAAGATCTTGTAAGTGACCTCCTCGATGGAAGAAGGCAACGACGGTCTCTCCAGAATGCCTGAATAACATATAAAAACAGTAAACTGATGAAAGAAAATAAATGTGCATTTTGTATATTGTATACCTAATTAGTACAAATAGATAGCACCATAGAATCTTCTCTTTTTAGAAGACGTCACGTAGAAGTGATGGACCAAAGATTCTCCTTCTGCTGAAGACAACCAGTTCATATTACGTGCATTCATGCTTCTTCGGTCACTCACTACTTGTGGAATAAAAAGCGATCAAGTACGCCAAGACGCATTCGAACGCAATGTATAACAAAATGCTCGAATCCGTACAACTTGGTATAGATATAATTACTTTGCATTGCGATAGTTAAAAAATTTAGCCAATCAATCAATCATACGATAAACATCCATACTTGATCTGTATGGTCTGTATGTGTTGCATGTATTATGCATGTGTGTATCAGTGTGTGTACATTGACCGCGCACATAGCATCGAGCGTCGATCTTTCATGAAAACGATACTAGATCCAACAGCCACGTAGAAACCTACGTTGAACATTGAGCGTAAAATAGTACTTCTCATTGGCTGACAGCAGAATGTGCCAGGCAAGTAATAGCTTCTGCACACAGACGCGGAAACGCGCTTGCCGCGCGACAAGAAGCGACGCTGTAGCCACGCAACGTGTTGTTTTTCCGTAAGAACCAAAAGTTTCGTGGCTACCGCGTCGCCTCTTGCCGCGCGGCAAGCGTTTCCGCGTCCTGTGTGCAAAAGCCATAACGTTAGCTGCAGTCCACACTCTCTTCTCCTTTCTTCGCAATGGAGAAAGAAGTAGGAGAAGAAGAAAAAGAAGAAAAATAACGCTTCAAAGCATTCGTAGCGTAAAGTGGACCGCAGCAGTTATCAAAGTACAATCGTTGGCGTTATATAATTATTACAAGAAATATATTATAGTAAATGACGCGATCACTCTCTTATGGCAGTTTAAATCGTTTCCTGAGATTGCCTGAGATTTCCATTAAAGGTAAAAGTATATATGGTAAAACAAAGACATGTGTATGAATAAAAGGACAAATGTATGCGTATGTATGTACGTAGTAGTAATACGTGTGTCACGTACATACGCCCTTTTTAAATTCGCAGGAGCGGCGTGCGTTTAGGCCAATGTGGGGGGGGGGGGGGGCAACGTGAACCAATGGTCGCGCGTCCCGCCTTGGAGTGACCCAATCGCCGAGCGCGCCGCTCTTGGTCGCGAATGAAACGGCGTTCGCGGTTGGCCGTGCAGCTGGCGTCGGTTCGGAACGGCTGGCGCGGCCAGCCAATAGCAAGGGCGCGCGCTACGTAACCAACTGTTTTGCGACCGTCCCGCCATATTGTGTATGCAGCGCGGGTCAGTGGCGCGTGTACATGGGTCTTTCGTGAGAATCGTCAGCATTTTCTCTCTCTCGCGTCAAACGTAACAACGTAAGGTGTGCATGAATTTGCCTGTCCGCGTAACGGGGCATATCGCGCGTGCATGATGGATCCGTCTAAGTTGAAAGTGGTGGAGTTGCGAGCCGCGCTAAGCGACCGCGGCCTCGACACCAAGGGCAACAAGCCAGTGCTCGTCGAGCGGCTACGCAAGGCTCTGGAGGAGGAGGAGGAAACACCACAGGAGTGTAAGTCGTACCTGTCCCTAAATGCCTCTCTCTTGTACTCGCTTCTATTTCGCGTATTCTACTGATGTACCGTTACCGTGCACGGTGCCGCGCACGGCGAGATACCTTCCTGACGATGCACCATCACCGTCACTCTGCTACGCATGGGCACGTCCGTGTCCGTGGTCATAACATTATAAGCTGTATCTGATCTGACTGACGAGATCTGACTAACATTCTGAACCGTGTGCTCCTTTATTTTACATAAACATATTTTGACGTGATCTAACATGCTGTCATATTTTTTGATTTCCCATGTTACGTTGTAAAATTTTATTTTCTAGTTTTAAGTTTATTTTTGCTTGATATCTCCTACCCGATAATCTGCAGCGTACAAAGCTGCAGCTATGCTATATTTTATTACATTTTTTTTGCAGATGCGTCAGCTTTGCATACAGAAAATATTGGTGATACGGCTTTGAAAGAAACACAAGAGAGAGTCGCGGAAGCTGCACGATCATCGCAACCACCGAGAACACCTAGCAGAGCATCTAGGAGCTCCTCGATGACTACTCCGACAAAAATTTCCACGAGAAATGCATCGAGAGCATCTACCACTCCAAATTCTTCGAAGCACGCTACGCCGAGCAAACCTCAGTACGGCGAGAGAACGTACGAGACGTTGGTGACAATATCAGAATCTATGTCTGAAGAACCTGTAATACAACAACAAGAAGAAATGTCAAAAATGTCTCCCGATAAGTATAGAGAAGAGCAAAAAGGTGACGCGCCAAACATTCTTCCGAAAGTTTCGTCCGCGGTATCTGAAAAATATGAGGCAGAAGAGGCAAAATGTGTGAATATTTTAGAAGGTAATAAGTATCGAGCAAATATTCTCCAAGTACCTGTGACAGAACCGTCTGAAAAACCTAGTACACGTGCATGTGTAGATTTATTTTCTTCAACTCGGGAAGGTCATGAAGCAAAGATATCTAGTATAGATGAAGATGGCAAAATTCAACAGCTAACTGCAGAAACAGAAGATGTTACAAAACTGGAAGAGAAAACAGAGAATAAAGATGAAGATGATGATAAAATACAACATGTTTTTGAGAAAAGCAGTCAAGATGAACGTTCACGTGAGAAAGAAAATGAACGTATAGAGGGTAGATGTAACGTTAAGGATAATATAAACATTCCGGAAGTTGAACAACCAACACATGTGATGTCTGATCACGTAGATAAAACGAGTGATCCTGACGTAAAGCAGGAGGAAAAGATTATCCATGATGATTATACGGCGCAAGACAACAAAATGGACATTTCAGCGAACATGGAAAATTTAGATGAAAAAGTTGATGATAATGAAATTTCACGAGATAAACAGGTATATAATAACATGTTTCTTTATATACATATAAAATAATCATAATGTATAACACGGCGTAAGAATGCATTTGTCTCTTATAATTTTAATATATTTTTAATCACCCATTGACTTATTTTTATTTCCATGGAAAAGGAACTAGCCGAAGACTATTTCTTAAAGCAAACAGTTGCCGTAGATGCAGAAGAATCAAATCGAATGGACGGCAATGACAGGAAAAGAAAAAGATCTCCTAGCCCAGCAGAAGTTCGTCAGGTATCTCCTGTGCCACAGAAAGCAGAGGATGAACCAGATCTTGACGAATCAGCTGTAATTTTATCATGGTGTAAGTTTTTTCGATTAAGGCTACGGTCAACGTGACGCTACAAATGCTTTGGAGCGTTCTTCTTCTCTTTCTTTCTTCATTGAAAAAAAAGAGAAGAGGAATGCTTCGAAGCATTTGTAGCGTCACGTTGACCGTAGCCTAAATCATGTGTTATTTTTTTAGATTGGCACGTCAATGGCTACGGTCAACGTGACGCTACAAATGCTTCGAAGCCGTCCTCTTTTCTTTCAATGAAGAAAGAAAGAGAAGAATTTGTAGCGTCACGTTGACCGTAGCCTATATATGTTAAATGAAAATACATAATATATACATGTATGCAATATTACATATATATATATATATTTTTTTTTTTTGTATTTTTAGATGATTCAGATTTGAATTTAGTTATTAATAAAAATGGATTTTACTCTGCTACACCTATGCATGATGGGGATCTCTGTGATATGTGGGCTGGTGCAAGAGCATCTCATGGTGTCTTAAATGGAAAAGTCTATTACGAAGTCAGAATTACGCAGCACTATCCAACTATCACAAAAGACGAGAAACACTCGCATATGCTTAGAATTGGTTGGTCAGTACCCTCTACGTCTATGCAACTTGGGGAGGAAAAATTAA
>NW_020218564.1:1134302-1155187 GCF_003070985.1 Temnothorax curvispinosus | reverse complement strand
TGCGGTTTGCCCGCGGCAGGAAAAAGTACCTGGGCAAGGAAACACGCGGCCGACCATCCAGATAAATTGTACAATATTTTAGCGCTCCATAACTTAATTGAGAAAACTGGGGTATGTATATCCATAAAATTGTAAACTTGTAAACCTTGTTATATAGTTACGTAATGTTTATTGTTAATGCAACGTTTCCTTTCTAGGATATTGCTCTGTCAGATCAAGATCAAAACACCTGTCAGCGAGAACGTATTGATAGGTGCAACCGCGCACTCGACCAACTGATTGACGTGGCAAGTGGTAGAAGACGTAACTACATATTAGATCAGGTATGCGTGTGTGCGTGCGTATGTGAAGGAATATAGATGTTTGAATACGTAAATCGTGAATCATCTAAACATTGTTTTTGAAACAATCTCATCTAATATATATATATATATATATATATATATATATATATATATATATATATATATATATATGTAATATATATTATATATACGTGTGTGCAGAAGAGCAACGTATATTCATCCGTGCAAAGGCGCAAAATGCGGAATTTCTGCGGGTATCAGCGGAAAGCGGTCGTTGTTATACCAACGGACGAGGAGTACAATCAACGTTTGTCCACACACAATGCAATTGAAGGAAATGCTTCAGAGTCTAATCTTGCAGAAATGAAGGGTATTTATTGTATTTGTAAAACATGAGAGACTATTTACGTTATAATAAAATCGATTAAGCAAGTAACGATGTGCAAATCGATGTCACGTCGAATAGCAATGTTCACTGCACCTTCGGTGGGAGAATTTTTCGATGCAGTGGAGTGGATCGGTCTTGATGAGGAAGAAGCTAAGAAACTTATTGAGAAATACAACAAAGAAGGTAAAGATGCTGGATTCAGTCAACAATCAACGGCGAAACGACCGCGTCTTGACAAGACTGAGAGCAACAAAGAAACGCGTGATTCGCGAAACAGCCGAGACATTCGAGATCGAAGAAACAATTGTGAGTCGTACTTTTATTATTATTCACCATTATTTTTTCAACTACGCGCAATACCATATCGCATGTGTTTATGGGTAAGATCAAGATAGAGGTCGCAATCTTTGGCGCGGCGCTAATATGGGAGGTTGGAGAGGAGAGAGACAGCAAAGGGGTGGTTACATGAGGCATACTGGTGGCTACGGACCCCCTCCTGTTCCGTGGAGACTACGAGGACGAGGTGGACCTGCAATGGCACGTGGAGCAGACAGACGAATAACTGGAGTTGATAGGAGACCAGGAAACGATAGAAACCGATCTGTTGCGCCTAGACAAGGTGGTTGGGGGCCTATGAGGTAATAGCGGCTCGTAGACACTTTTTTAAGATCTAGATTTTCTTGGTACGCGGGTGAGTGACTCGACAAGTGATTTTTAAAAACCATACCTGTGTGTTCGCTTTAGTGGGACGTATCAAGGATCGTCGCAACAGTCCAGTTGGGGTCAACAGGACACGTGGTCAAATAGCCAGGCCCAAGGAAATTGGAATCAACAAAGTGGCGGCTGGGGACAACAACAGTGGGGAGGTGGTTGGAAGGGATATGGCCAAGGCACCTACGCTCAGACAGGATACAATCAACATGGATACGGCAACGGCAATTGGGGTAGCTGGAATCAACAGTATTACAACAACCAGTATTGGGGTCAACAACAACAACAGAGTGGGCAGACTACTGCAGCTGGCGGCCAAGCTGTAAGCAAACAATAAATCAACCACCGTAAATGTTACGAGAACGGAAAATAAATGTAAGGTATAAACATATAGAACGCTGTTTTTGTAAACCGAAAGTTTCAATTTTCACGTCAATCGATCCGGTCGTCAAAATCGTTTATTCATGTACGTGCATATGAATTTTGCATACCCATTCGCAGGAGATTACAAACGATATGGTGGCAACGACTTCTACCAATACGGGAGCAGGATATACGTACTCGCAAGGATAACAGACTTTTGCGCGAGGACAAGCGTACCCGTTCTAAGTACTGTGCGACAGCAACCACCACGTAACAATCTCACTCACATAAGTAGAGAAAAGAATTTATACCACACACGTTATATATATATTATATATATATATGTTTGAGTTTTTGCGATGTTATACATAGAATATTACATCGGCATAACAGCGGATACAGACAGCATTACGCTTTCTTAGCTTCAACAAAGATTTGCACGATTTTTTCATCTCCATGTGCAAAGACATTACAAGCATTATAAAACAAAAAATTCCCTTGCATTGCAACAAATGCATGTGAGAAAATCAATTTTGAAATATACGTGATGCTGATGAATTTCGATTCTTACCGGTAACACAGGTCTAATAATATAAGTGCATTAACGACACGGTAACATTCGCGAGAAAGAATATAACTTTTTATCGCATCTTTAAAAACTGTAAGGAGAAAAGGTAAGAGAAAGAGGAAGAGTACTACGTATGGGTACAAGCCATGCAAGTAGTATTAAAAGACGAAAAGAAAAGATAGCACGCACTCTCAAAAATTCATGTAAATATGTACAGATCTAAAGTAAAAAAATTACGCAGAAAAATATCTATTTATACATTGAACAGATTTAGCGAATTTGCTTGAATGCCGCGGTGCACGTTAAAAACTGTCGTATGCAACGTGACGTATAATTTGACATATAATTGACATTAATAATGTATGCGTAAGCAGTTGAACTCCAGATCGGGGTTTCTAAAGTCCAGCGTAAGTTATCTAATCTATTTGGTGTAGGTATTATTTGTTGGCCATTTCATCACGCGCGCATATGTTTTTCAGTCTTGACAGATTAGCGGGCGCGACAGGCTTTAATCTGCACCAGAGACGTCGCGCACTAGTGAATTCGCTAATAATGAAATTTTTAGCAGTGCCCTTTTAGAAAGACAAAAAAGTATGCAAGAAAAAAATATATATTGTATATCGTTTATCCCTATTATTATCTTTCTACACCACCGACAATGTATAAAAAGAAAAATATTGTGGCGCAAATAAATTATTCTTGGACACACGTTTTATACATGCAGATTTTTCATTGCACAACACGACACGAACAAAGTCTTGCTTGCGATAATTAACTTGGTTTATTAAACAGTTCGAAATATTTGTACCTGCTCTAGTTACTGTATCTTCTAGTTACACGGAATACTTCTCTCTCTGATATGGTTATTATTCACCTGCATAAATATAATTTTGCTACGTGTATACTTTTTGAATGTACTGCATGAGAAGGAACCGAGCATTTTCTCTATTTAACATTTAATTTCGCACCGTGGTCTCATCTCTGTTCTATGCGGTATTCACGTAATGCATTTGTTACCCTACGTATACTTCCTCTGCTAGAATAATTTGATTTCTTTCTATTACATCCTCGCTCGAGGAAATAAAGTACGAACGCCTCACGATGTCTATTTCAGCGCTGCGCACCTTATCTCAATGATATATTTTTATATATACATGGTATATGTATATGTACACATACCTATACCTATACCTATATGACATATGTAAAGCATCGATTCTGAGAATAATAATAATAATGCAAATCAGTGTTTATATACAGATTCATGATTAATGAATTAAAAATTATACGATTTAGTGATGATAAGTGTAACTTGCATCAGACATCTGCAAATCATCTTTTAATGATTTAATATTGTTTGAAAGAGCGAATGTTTTGGAAAAAAGTCTCACGAACAAGATGGATGATCCATTTTTTCTCACGATCTTATTCATTCACAGAAAAGATCCTTTTTTTATGTTCAGAGAATGATTGTCTCATTAGCTCGTCTTTTTTTCTCCGTACATATTGTATGTACAGTGTGTGATGTTCCGAGCTAAAGTACTTCTGTGTGAAATCGAAAATAATTTAAGTAATGATTAAGTGTAGCGATACGCAAAGTTAGATATAATTAAGAGATATTAGGAGAAACGAGAGAAAAAGGGAGATGGTGAGCTATTTTTTAAGAAATAATCAGGAGCTCTATTTAACCTACACCTACACGCGTAGCATATGCTAGTACCTCTGTGTTACCATAAGCGAAGAATTAAAAAAAAAAAAAAGAAAAAAAACAGCCGCATTATGGGCTGCATTATGTAACGACGATAATCACGCATAGTAATTTCTTTTCTATATGATGCAAAGTAAAATTAATGCATAACCTGTAAACTTAATTGTTGACACAAAAATGTACAAACATATTCATAAAAATAAAAAGGTTCTTCTATTTATTTTGGGTTTTATCTGCATTTTTATATCTATAGATAATGTGCAACTTTATGCTAGGCTCTTTTGTATAGCGATAATCTTGTGTAGCGTAAATTTTTATTAAAAAGAACAGATTGAAATGAGCAAAAATACGTGTATGGCAAATTCGTGTAAGGAAACTTTTTATGTATATTTTTGTTCGTCAGAATACAATAGTCTGTACATGCACTACATGTTTGAAAGCTGTCGTCGCAACAAACGTATTTTTTTTCCAAGATTTCTTTTGATTATATCTAAATGTATTATAATAGTGTTAATTATATGTATAAGCAAACTCAGGAGACAAGTTATTACACAGCTACTGTTACGAATGATGAGCTGAAAAATGTCGCTAATGTATCGCATTGATATATGCATATATTACACGTCAAACGACGATTAATCATGATGTGCAGAAAATAAAATCACTTGATATAAAATATAAAAAATCGCGTTTCTTCACTATTAAAAAAATTCAATAAACGTAAGACGAAAGTTATTTTGGACCTGAAAAGAAAAATGATTTTGCCGATCTTTATGTATGAAAATATAATGATTCTTTTATTACGACATGTTATATATTTCTGTCGACCTCGCTAAACCTTGTTAATAATATAATATAAATGAATAAAATTATATATAATCGAAAAACTTTTTGTTCATACAATTATAAACTATATAATATCTCTTCATATATTACCATATTGTACGAAATATTTAATAACATAATTTATGCATTCTAATATATAATACGATTTCAATAAAAATATTTGATTAAGATGATCGTTGTTACACATGCCGCATACGTGTTAATGTCATTATTAGTTGTAATGTCATTATAGCTGATGAAAAGATTGAGAAGAGATTTGTCCATCTACA
The DNA here is from genome assembly GCF_003070985.1 of Temnothorax curvispinosus. Taxonomy (NCBI): domain Eukaryota; kingdom Metazoa; phylum Arthropoda; class Insecta; order Hymenoptera; family Formicidae; genus Temnothorax; species Temnothorax curvispinosus. The sequence continues at coordinate 1,150,029 of NW_020218564.1, read as the reverse complement.
AACATAGATGAAATGTTATTCTTAAAACAATAATATGTATACGCTATCTGAAAGCACGGAGATACGGAGATAAAAACAAACAGAAATATATAATTATTAATTAGTAAAGCACGTCCGCATCGCTAAAAATATCTCACGAAGCATACATTCGTATATGGCTGTATGGTAACAAAAGCCATATATAAGATTGTACGTACATATATTAAAATAAATTGTGATACTCTATTCTTTTTTACGCCAACATTGTTTTCGATATCAATATGATACAGATATAAGTTGCATTTTACACGTGCTTAACGAATAAAGATCTCGTAAAAATAATAGAATAAAATAATGCAACTGTATGTCATGGAAAATGCACCGCGATGACATTCTGTGTTCGATGTTCTTATAATTCACTAAAATCAACGCATACGTAGATCAGCATTATTTTAATTTTTTTTTTTTTTTCAAAAATTGCTCACATATCGTGTATCCCTTTTTTATGATACACTAGCTTTACATAGAAGGCCAGCTTCGAATCTTTTCTTTTTTATTTTATTTTTGAATTACACAATATAATAAATATTTCAGTACTTGTTGCTAATACTCCGAATATAGGAATAGTTATAAAAGAAAAATGTTTTCATTCTCCGACAAAATAAATACATCTCGTATTAATTTCACGGCCATTATATAAAATATAATGTGTTAATAATATTACTTTTAATACTTTCGTCTTACGTTGAAACAAACGTAATGCTGCAAGTTTCTATAAAAGTAAATATAATATATGGATAATACAGTTTAGTACGCGAGAAAAAGAAAAGAGTAAGATTCATATGTATCAAATATATTTATCGTCATATGTATCTACCATACTGTGTAATGCAATAATAAATATGAAGTCCTGAGTACACATATGTACAATTTTGGAATCACTGCGACCCATCTCCGATCGCGTTCGACTATTCATTATATCAATAAATTAAATACATTAGTAAAGGTTCTTTCATAAAGTGAAGAAAGTATGTTACACGTGATTCAAATATAATATCGAGGGATTATGAAAAATATAATATTACTTCTGTGCAATAAAGCATTATATATATGTAAATACACACACGCTTGTATCCATATTCCCATATGATTGATTCTTTAGATTCTTACCGCTCGCACTGACATAACGTTTATTCTTTTAAACCCACAAAATGTATAGTTTGTACATTTAGCTATATTAACTATTAAAAAAAAATGTACAAAACATTTTCTATACAAGTCCGCGATTTACAATTATATTAATATAATAAACCACGTCGCAGGAGAATCGCGTACACTTAAGTTTTAACTTTCGATTACTTTTCTTCCGCTTAAATATCCTAATTATGATAAAATGAGCATAGTCTACTCAGTTTAAAGTATAAATCAACAGATATACCTATTTTATCGCCGGTAATTAAAAGGTTGATGGCCAGTCTACAATGAGTCGTTAGTCGTTAGTCAGATGTCGGAAGAGGGTCGGAAAAAATCATAAGCGTATCGTAAGGCGATCGTGAGCGATTGGCCAAATGCCATCTCTTCGATCATCGATTACAGACTTCCGATTGCCTTTCGATACGTTTATGACTATTTCTTCCGACATCTGACTAATGACTAACGACTACGTGTAGCCTGGTCATGAAAGTTAACAAAAAAATACATGTTAAGATCTAGTCGTTCATGACAAGACATCTATAAAAAAGAAAAAAAATGTAAAAAAATATCAATCGACAATTTTGTCTATGTTAAATATTATTTCGGCTATTTTATATATATACCTATATAGATATAGATATAAATTACACCAATGGACGGGTTATACGAAGAGGAAAAATTTCTCTCACGCTTTCCTCGTTAAGAGGGCGAGGAGAAGAAAAGGGAAGGGAGGGGAGGGGAGGGGAAAAGATAGATGTACACGTATCTTGATTCACGTAGCTGTAGCAGAACCAAGTTTAGAACGATTGGAATCAACCAGCCTATTAATCTGACTAAGATCGAAATTAGTAGTAACTCTAGATTAGCCTATATATACAATACGATATTATCGTTGTGACATTACCCACTGTCACGGATTAAGTCCGCCGGGTCTCTTCCGATTTCGCCTGTTCCTTTCTAGAAGAAACGACAGATCCAACGGATCTTTCTTATTCGGCATTCTCTGTAGTAGATTTAGTAGAATAATGTTCAATTTTTTCCTCTGCTCCTCCCGCTGCGAATGATAACATGTCAAACACCAATATCGTACATACGTGTACAACAAATAGTGATCCTTCGCAATACGTACTTGAGCGTACAACGTTGCAGGTGGTGCGACCGTCAAGATCTCGCCCGACTTCTGCCTAGTCCTGTTACCACATTTGTGTTCTTTGTGCGTCTTTACGTTATCGTTGGATTCCAACTTTTGATTCCCATCTACTTCCTGCGTGCTATTCTTCTTCTTATCTTTAAACATCTTGATTCCATCGAGACTATGAGGCTGGAAATAAAATTAAATATTACTTAACATACTTAATACGTCAAGTACTAATGTAAAAATGATTTTGATAGACTTATAATCGCTCTTACCAAGTAGGTGCGATAATGTTTTATACGTTGTGGGAAGGTTTCAAATGCGTAAGGTTTCGTGCATACTGTATGCCTGGCTCTAGCCACTTTTGTAAAAAGTCGTGCTGCGCGATCAACGCGATATTCGCATACATAAGTATGCTCAGGAGTAGAGCCGACAGGACGTCCTTAATTCAAAAGCACGTGTAATAAAAAAGTTAGTTTCCATTACAAAATAACGAGTAATGGCATATGCAATGATAGGCTCGAATAAAACGCTAATATATATATATATATGTACCTTTACAAAAAGTATGAGGATCCAATACCCAACATCGCTCAGCCACGAGATCGCAAGGAACAGCTTCGTATAACGGAGCGCACACAACTTCGTTTACATAAAACTTTCGCGTTGGCTCGTGATATGTTTCATGAGGTCTGAGATAATGATGTCCAAAGACAAACCTCTCGCCTCTATTAAATAAATGATTAAATTTTAAAATCTATAGTTCAAGTTTTCAATGGATACGCTTTGACCTACGTGTTATACATATATAATATAAAACGACCACTTACTCGCGATTCTTCCATAGACGTTCGATTCTGAAAATGTCCATCTGCTCGTAATCGGGCTTCTGTATAGTTTTGTACGTGTGTTTGTCAGGCGTGTCTCTTAAAACGTATACCGTGTCGCCTTGTCGGAGTTGCAGATCGCCTCGCATCAGCGTCACGTAATGCTTCTTGCCTTCCTCTTCTTCCTCGCCTTCTAATGGAATTTCTAAATCAACCTCACGAGGTTGACATCTTTCACATAGATAAGATTCGACGCTCGTGTCTGCTTTAACACAGTCGCAATGTTGCCAAACAAGACATCGTTCGCACTGGATCATCAAACCTTCATCTCTGTAAAAAATGATCAATAAAGATATACTTAAAGAAAAGATAATGATGTGTACAACAAAAGAAAAAGAAATTACTTTTTTAAAGTAAAGATACATATTTCTATAGGGAAATATAACGCGCGCGCGCATAGATGTGTGTGTGTGTGTGTGTGTCTAATCTCATTCTACTTTTGAATACAGTTGAATGCATATTAGACCACGAATCAATGTGATTAATTTACCTGTGTAATCCGCAAATGCATCTGATTACATCCTCCTCTCCAGCCGTAGATCCACGAGGTGGTAAAAAGCCTTGAGACGGCGGAGAACCTGTCGCCTCCGTTATAGCGTCCACAAAATCAGGTTTACTTCCCAAGTATAATTTCCGTAATCTCGCCGCAGCGATTCCTATCTCAGATGTTCTACCAAAGAATCTCACATTGTTGTCGAAAAGTCTTATCATATCCTGATCAAACTGTTCCGCAGTTTTGTAATGACCAGTACCAATGCACTGATCTATCGTAATCAGATCGATGGGTTCTACGATCTTCTCATAGTAATCGGATAATTTTCTTTTAGGAGGTAAAGTCATGAAAGGAATGCACAACAGCTGACCGTTTTCATCATTCGCTGTTGTAACAATTGTGTATAAATCTTTTAATACCTGTAAAAAATAAAATATTACAACGACACTCGGTTTTTTAGTCTACAATACAATAATGGAATGTAATGTCATTACATTCTCATTACAACTCTTTGTTAATGTCATTTTTTCTATTATTATTTCCGATAAATGAACCATCTACTGACCTTGGCTAGCTTTGCAGTCTTATGTACCTCCGGATCATCCTGTGCCTGTGCGAGTCTACGCGTTCGTACAGTACGCGCGTTGGTGTTGGTCAGCGCAGTTAATTGAGAGAAAAATGCATCGGATTGCGCTTTAGAGTCTCCCGAACTCTTTTCCTTCGCCACGCTCGCGTTACCGGATTTCGCTTTCCCGTTCTGTACTTGAACTTGCTGTACCGACGCCGATTTGAGTCGTCGCACTTTCTCCAGATTCCTCAACAAGAAACAGTGATGTTCACGCGCGAAGCATCGTTGCTGATAAGACATGGGTTTCACGTGCGGCGTGTTGTGCGTCAAGGTCGGATCTCCTACTTTGCGAGACTTGCAGATGTTCTTGGAGTTGGCCGATTGCACCGCGTTCGATTTACGAATGTTTTTCCGTGGTCTGCCCACCGATCTTCTTTCGATAGTCTCCATTTGCGACGGTAGAGAAGGAATGCTTCGAGCTACCCTTTGACTCTTTCCACCTGCCGTACAGAATTTTGCAACTGAATCATCAGACACTTGCGCGCGAAGATACGTCATCTTTTATAAATTTTTACCTATAACACCTCTACAAGCATTACTACCGCATCTACACTGCTGTCCTTCCGATGGGTTGAAAAGCGCGAAATTGTAATCGTACGTTAATTCTTCTCCTGGTTTAATATCTCTCGATGCGAATAGTGCCATACGTGGCAGCCCGAGAACACTCCATTTTTGCATCTCACAATTCGGCTCGCACGAATGATTGACGAATCTTCCGTCACCTCCCATGCGATGACCATCGATCACTAGGCCACCGTCCAGATGCAAACAATAGTGATGCGTATCGTTGGCGTATCTATCGTTTTACACATTTTCATATACTTTTTATTTTTATTTTTATCCTTTTTTAATTTTATGAAAGTGGAAAAAGAATAAGAATGAAAAAAATTGATTTGATACTTAGCGTAGTGAAAAGAATCATACCTGGTCGCCATCCTCGACTTAAACTCCCTCTCTGACACGACTTCACCCACGTATTCGAGAATAAAGTCCCCGGATTTGATAGCTTGTTGCGTCCTTACTCCCCACCCTTTGTCCTCCGTCATGAATCTCTGTAGTCCTGGCGACCACTCGTGCTTTTGAATCTTTTGATTCTCGCATTTGTCGCTGCAAGGGCACAGTTGTGGCGAACATTCGCTGAATACCATGCGATTAATACAATCGTCTCCGCAGCCGCTTTCTGGTTTACATTCACAGGCTTGCGCCTCGTAGAGAGTAGTTGGTTTAACATCATAATAAATGTTGGTTCGAATTTTTCTGCAAAAAAAATACACGCAACATCCGTGCACATTTCTAAATTTAATTTCTTTTATGTGTATAAAAAATTTAAAACGGATTATATTCACACGATGTTATATACACGCTTGAGATATGTAACATATAAACGTGCTTCGTAGTTCAGACATATCTGGAATTAAATAAAGAGAACATTTTACTTACTTGTAATTCCACGATGGCACCAAATCTCGACCGGGTAATCTCGATTGAGCGTGCAGCCACAATAAATCGTACTGCAGTTGAAATGGCGTTTTCCTCTGTCGCAACAGTTTTCCAGTCGGTATAATGTTTGGTACGTGCTCCGCAGCATAATGTTCGTCTGAATTGGCGCAAACGATAATTTTTCGTTTGGCATCGACACCGGCGAGTTTTTTAGACTCGAGGTCCTTCTTGTACTCGGAGAATATGCGGCTGGCCTGTAAATATCGCTTCTTCCACCTCGACTGTTTCTTCCGGTTATGAATGGGACCTGCTGTGGGTTTCCTACCGACCTCTTGATCCTCGCTGGCCACGTCGCTGCTGGGCGGTGCCTCGCTTTCCGTATCATAGCCCGCGCTTCTTAATCTCTTTGTGCTTCTCCCGAAATTGGAATATAGATTGGAAGGACTGGTCGAGCCTCTTCTTCTTTTGTGATTCGTGTTAAAACAACCAGATAATTCCATCTTGACCGTCGCCACCTGAGCCGTCGCGCGTTCTAATTTCCTTAAATTCTCCTCATTTAGCTCCGCAATACGTTGATTCTGATTGTAACGTTCAAGGGATTCCTCCAACGATGCATTCTCGTCATAGATCCGACAGTCCGGTATTTTCTCGTACTTTACCGGGCTCGGATATAGCTTCTCGGACAGCACGCTGCTGTCGGATTCCACGAGATCCTTACGAACTCGCAGCTGACCGGGACAAGACTCGATTACCTCATCCGAACCACTTCGACTGGATGTCTCTTGCACCGTATTAGAATTATTCAACGTCTTCACATCACTTTTATCATGTCCCGTACTATCGCTGTTCTCCATAACGTTCTGAGCTTTGCTTGCCATCAAAGACGCCTTATTATCCTCTATATCTTCGACTATGTCCTGATCTTTACATATCCCGTTAGCGCTGGCCACGACCGTTGACTTGACCATTCTAGGAGAATCTACGAGCTTCTTCTTCTTTTTCTTCAGAGTAGGAAAGCCCGTGCGATTAATGGCTTTCCGTCTTCGTATCTTCTTCTTCGTGAGTGTCATCGTCGCGGTATTATTCATGAGATTTGGCACGTTCAACGTACCGATCTGAGCTACCTTGCTCTCGATCACAGTTTCACCGTTATCGAACATCTCGGACACGTGCGTCTCTGAGTCGACCTTTATACTCTTTTCCGTACGAACGTGTTCAATATCTATTTTGTCGTTTGACTGCGTTTTATCGGTCTTAGACGACTTCTCCGCGACGACTGTCTTTTCCGATTTACCAGATTTCTCCGTGGCAATCTTGGAACTCTTATCCGCGGACTTCTCCTTGTCCGTCTTGTCGAGAAAGCCGTGACTTTCGGATGACAATTTCGTGACGGTGACACGAAGATCCTTGACAATCTTTTTCTTCCGGCGTGGTTGAACCTCTACCTGACTAGGGGATTTATCTTCGTCGCTACCCTGTTTCTCAGATGCCGCGCTCTCGGTATCTCTTGGTCTTTTCTTCGGCGTCACCGGCATGGCCTCCTCGTCGTGAATGGAGGATCTCGAGCTACCGCCACCATATCTCGTAATAGTAGCTTCAATCGCTTCCTCTATATGGGTCTCCGTGGACGTGGACTCGTTCGCATTCGCATCGGTGCAGCTCGCGTTCGAGCTTTGCGAACTGTGCGGACTCGACACATGATAGTGGCGTTTCTTCAATGGTAACCGCTGCTCGTTCGGATTGGAACTCGTGCTAGTGTTGGCGCTGCTCTTGGAGTCAGTACCCGTTAGTATCTTTTCCTTTTTCAAGCGCCGTTTCAATTTCTGATCGTCATTCGCCGTGACATCGCCGCCTTTTCTCTTTTTCGTGAGTTTCTTTACGCGGAAGATTTGTGGTAACTCGGAATGCGTGACGCTGGTGTTGTTCTTGCCCAAACTACACAACTTTGCAAATTCTTCGATCAATTTCTCCAGTTCCTGGAAGATATATGGATCGATGCGAATGGGATTCTTCGGTGGCGCGAGCAGTCTCCGACGATGTTTGTGATGATGATGATGATGATGATGATGTTTGTGACAATGATTGTGTTGTATTGGCTGCATCGGCTTGTCACACTTGTTGGAAGCCGAGCAAGCTCGCTCCATATTTTCTGCCTTTAACACGTCGCCGATTGGCAACGATATTAACGTCTGCACACCCACGCCATTGGTCTCAAAGCCCGCTACGGTAGTTTTCTTGTTGCATTTGTTCTCTTTTAGAACACGTCTAGTGGTTGGAGGCGCGACTCTCTTGGCTAGTTTTCTGGCGACGACGGCGACCGCGTTATTCCTATTCTCCTTTGAACCCGTTCTCTTATTGATGCTCAACATCTTTTGATCGTTCGTAACGTGATGCTCGCAAGACGTTTGCTTCTGTCGTGTCAACGGAACCGTCGTCTTATTAGACACGCATGTTCTATCTTGCCTTACCTTTCGGCAGGTCCTACCATCGCACTGTGGCACGAGCTTGCTCGCGGTGGATCTGCTTAGGCACTTTACTCTCATCGGGGAACTCGTTTCCCCGGGGGTCTTCTTCACCATCGTCTTCTCCCGCGAAGAGCTTTTCACCGAGTTACCGTAACGTTTCTTTTGATACGTCGTTTTGCCCTTTAATCTTTTACTCGCAGGAGATGCGTCCTCTTTCTTCATTTCCCTCGATGCAACGGGCTTTGCGTTACCCCGCTTCCTAATCAAAGATGCGTCTTCTTTCGTGCTCTTTCCAGTATTCGCGTCTTTTGCAGCTTCCTTCTTTTCCGTTAATCGAGGTTCGGGATTTTTTAGATTTTTTAAAGACTCGTTTCGTTCTTTCTCCGCTTTCTCGATCTTTTGGATCTTTTCGACGATTTCCGGCTTTAAACGCGGCCTGCCGGGTCCGCGTGGTTGCGTAGACACTGTTTTTGCTGGTCTACCAGGTTTCCTTTTCGGTGGATAGAGAACCCGATCGACGTTCACTGCCGGTTTAGTGGCGATAGACGATTGGATCGGGGATTGAGTCGGCGCTGGAGGACTGACAGGACTGATCGTTAGGTGTAACGGACTATTGTCCACCGACTGAATACCAGAGTCGGGCGACACGTTCGATACGCATGGGTACTCGTTATCGTTGTTCAATTTTTTGCCGCATTTGCTGCGCCTCTTCCGTGGCTCCGACAGCATGGCAGTCTTTTCGACAAATTGCTGCAACAAAGTGGAGCTGTACACAGGCACGGGATTCTGATCGCCGTTTTCACTCGTGTCCGAGTCCGCGCCGAGCGACATGCGCTCGATCGCCTTTGACACCAGCCGACCGCTCTCCGAATCCTCAAATCCATCGAATGGCGCGTCTTCTTGCTCTTGCGTAGGCAAGATGGTCGCTAAATCTTCCTGATTGATTTCTTGTAGCGGCGCGTGATGGTGATGCTGATGTTGTTGTTGCGACTGTTGTTGCTGTGCTTGTTGCGACGCCGCGTGGCCCACAGATGAGTCTGAGTCTTCGCTACATTCTGAGGACTGCATCAATTCATATGTGACGTTACATAAATAATATATATTGTATACTGTATTTTGATAAAAAACGGAGTCTCGACGTAGAATAAAAATCAAGACACAACGTACATAACTCACATATATTCTCATAAATTAAAAAAATTATTTATTACAATCACCTTAGTCCCATGCGTGGTCTTGCCCTTTTTCGTGACGGTTCTCTTACTTTTCTCACATTTAATTTTCTCGGAGTTTTCTTCTTTCTTTGGACCTTTCATGGTGATTTTCAATTTCAATGCTCCCTGCAACGTACGACAAAATATCTTTTTACAGAAGTCGCGGGAATAAAGCAATAAATAACAATTTTAAAAATACGTGTCTTTTAACGCACTTGTTCAAAATTAGTTTCTTGAATGGAAAATGTTTGTTCGCTATGTTCGGACGAACAGTCGGAATTAGATCCGCTATCCTCTTCCTCGCCGCTACTTTCGTCGTCTGACTCAGAATTAGAATCCGAATAAGAGCAACTGCCTTCGCTTCCACCAGAGCTTTCGTCGTCGGAATCAGAATCTTCTTCGGAATCGACCGAATCTGTTCCTGTAATTTAAAGGAAACAAAAAAAAATTTAATCCAACAGCAGTTTAAGTTATGAACGTTATACCTAGCGGTATGAATTTTGAAGATACCATTAGGTTCAGTAGCAGGATCCCAACTACCGCCACCTTTTATGGCATCCATGTCAACGGTTGAAGGGAGCTCTTTCTCTTGCTCCCCATCGTTTTCTTCCCAATTCCACGTCTGCAATTCTAAGTCGGAAGGATGGTGAATAACGGCGTTCCATCCTGCATCACCAGACATTTTTCAGCTTATCTGACATCCAGCTGAATCCAATAGAATACCATTCCTTATACTTTTGTGTACTCATCAAGCCTCTTTGCACGAACAAAAAGCATATCTTCAAATCTTAGTCGATAAAATATTCACTTGCAAATAATTGTCACGGTCATTTTCGTTATTCCCATACCCAAGTTCTATGCAGGGCGTAAAGTTCTCGCTACACACCGTGATTCTGAAAAGAATAGGATATTATCGTTGGTTGACAACGTCAACGTGTGTGTGTGTGTGTGTGTGTGTGTATCAAAGATTTATATTATTTATATTATATTTAAAAGACACAACGGATGCTAGGACTGCGGTAAAAAAATTAGTTGTCAGATCAAGTGGAATAATTATCGTGGAATAAAGGGCAGTTAATCCCTATGAAAACAAACGTCGCCGATTGAGCGTCTCTGAAACTTTATGACAAGTACATCTCCGAAGGTCTCGAATTACAATCAGATTATAGTCTGATCTGAAGTGCGCAGAAACAAAAGAAACAAAACGAAAAACGTTCAAGTTCAAAGCCCCGACAAAGGACGAGTACGATTTAATCGTCCGTAGTGTCGTTACTCCACACAGTCAGGACTCCAGACTCCAGCGTCTCGAGACTTGGTAGCCCGCGGCCATCTGTAATGACGCATCACACGTAAACAAGAGCTAGATACGTAACACGTAACGCGTGAACGCGGAATATTCGGAACATTGCGCACTGTCTCAAAAACTAATTGTGAGTAGTGATAAAATGAGTCGCGGGTTGCGGCGGTTGCGGTCGGTAGGCCGCTCGCAATCGAATCGTTGGCCTCGACGCTGCGCCGCGCGCCGGTTACCTGGTCTTGGTCGGTGGATATCGCCGATATCGCCGCACGATCGGCGCCGCAACGACAGCTGTTTCTCGTGGCGCGGGGTGCGCCGTACGCGCACCGTCACCCGTCACCCGTCACACCGTGTGGCGTGTGCGCCAGGTGTGCGTAGACGACTTGGGATTTGGCGCGAAACGTCAGCGCGTCAGTCACGAGACGGGACGCTTTCGTGCCGCGACGGTCGCCCTGGACGCGGAACCGAGGTCGTCGGGCCGCACAGGGCCACGGAGGAGCCGCTCGGGCGGAGACCCGTTCGCCAGGCGACCTTCCCGTCGCGTCAAGTACAATTGTCAAGTCCGATGTTTACGTCCCGACAGCGCGACCACAAAATGGCGTTTCTCGGCGACGTCGGACGTCCCTGGTCCCACCGTCCCAGCTCCGTGCGCGGTGGTGCGCGCCGTGCCGACTGCCGACCGCGGTGCCGATCACGTCAGGTCGGAATCGAGCGAGGGAAGGCGCGTCGCTCGCGCGATTGTATCGCGTCAACACGTGAGCGATCACCCCGGCTGCGCGTTGCCACGATTATCGCAGAGATTTACAATCCCCCCGGCACTTTCACATCAAGGTAAACTCGCGTGAGGCTCGCGCTCGCGCGACACGCGTCAAGATCCGCGCACTACCTTCGCCTTTCGCCGTTCGCGACACTGCTGCCACTAGTGCCACTGCTAGTGCTGCTCGCGGGCCGCGGACCGCCGCGCCGGCCGCGGCTCGAGGCTCGAGGCCGCGGCTCGGTCCGCTCGGTCGCCAGGGTACGCGACGCTACCGCCGCACGGCGGCGAGAGGGCAAACCGTGTGAACCGCGAACGTCGCCGTCGCGTCGGTAATGCGGAAACTAGACTCTACAGTCTAGACTGTCTAGAGTCTAGTCAAATAAGAGAAACCTGATGCCCGTTCTAGGCTGCGTTCCGATATTCACTGCAAGTACTGAAAATCTATAGTTTACGTAACGTACACTATAGATTTTCAGTACTGACAGTGAATATCGGAACGCAGCTCTAGACTGGAGAATGATCCTACTCTCGGCTCATCCGAGTAGTAGTGTAGACGGGTAAAAATCTATAGTTTATGTCACGTACACTATAGCACACTATAGAAAGGAGGATGAGCCGAGAGTAGGATCATCCTCCAGTCTAGAACGGGCATGAGAGAGACCATCCGGCCATTTTCGTGGGAACGCATTTTCCGACGCGCCGCCTGAGAAAGTGCAACTCAACTACGTTGTTTCGCTCGGCAACTGCACATGGTTTGCGTCCGTGCTAATGGTTCGTGTCCGAACTAGCCAGCTGGAGGGGATATGCTGGCTGTGGCAGCCGCGCTCGGCAAGCTTCGAGCGAGGAGAGAAGGACAGACATACGATCTGCTGTCTCGGCTGTTTCCTTCTTCTCTCTTGAGCTATGACGTGTTAGCCCAGTCAATAGAACCCGAAAAAACCGCTGAAATGGAATTAATTCCGGGAAGCGATTTTTTTTCTTTGACTGTTTTCGAGGGTCCGGGGTAGTCTAAAACCGGATTTTCGGGATTTTAACCCTGGAGCGTTAGCCGCCATTTTGATTAGAAGGGTGATTTTGTAAATATCTCGCTTATTTTCAACTTTAAAGTGAAAGTGGTAATAGCCAAACTTGTAGAAAATTTAATACTCTACAATTTTGGTCCTTATCATTTTTTACCTAGGATCAATATTTTGGGTCTTATTAGACTCGAAAGTGGGGGGTAAAATTTTATTTTTTTTTAATTTTTTGAATAAACGCGCCATAAACTCTACCTCCGTGGTGATGTGGAAAAGATGTTTTTAATTATACCAAGTAAATAAAAAAAAAAAAAAAAAAAAAAATTTCACACCCCCCCATTTTCGAGTCTAAGACCCAAACGATCGATCGTAGGTGAAAAATGCCAAGGACCAAAATTGTAGAGTATTAAATTTTCTACAAGTTTGGTTCGTACCACTTTCACTTTAAAGTTGAAACGAAGCGAGATGATTACAAACGCATCCTTCTACGCAAACGGGCGGCTAACGCTCCAGGGTTAGACGCCCGAAAATCCGGTTTTAGACTACCCCGGACCCTCCAAAACAGTAAAAAAAAAAATTGCTTCCCGGAATTAATTCCATTTAAATGTCTCTCGTGACTGGGCTATGTAGCTGCTTTGAGAAGGAGACGGCATCGTGGCATCGTGGCAACTGGCAACGTCGCATAGCCGGCCGGCGCGTGCCAAAGCAGCTACACATCATAGCTCAAGAGAGAAGGAAACAGTCGAGACAGCAGATCTGTCTGTCCTTCTCTCCTCGCTCGAAGCTTGCCGAGCGCCGGGCCAGCCGAGCGCGGCCGCCGCGGCCAGCATATATCCCCTCCAGCTGGCTAGTTGGGACACAAACCATTAGCACGGACGCAAACCATGTGCAGTTACCGACCGAAACGACGTACTTGGTTGAGATGCACTTTCTCAGGCGACGCGTCGGAAAATGCGTTCCCACGAAAAAGGCCGGATATGGCCTCTCTCAGGTTTCTCTCTGACTAGACTCTAGACTGTAGGATGCATCATCGACATTGTATATTTATAGGACGGAGCCGGCGGCAAGATTTTTTTCATCTTTCGTGTTGAGGAATATAGAAAGAGACAAGTAGTTGTGTGGGAGCTCGAAACTTTTTTTTGTTCGAAATTTTCGCATTTTTTTATAGGTCCCCTGCTGGGCTGCGTTCCAAAATTCACTCTGGATGTTGTGGGTAACAAAATCTATAGTTTATGTCACATATACACTGTAGCATTTTAGTTAACTAGAGTGAATTTTGGAACGCAGCCCTGCAAATGCATCCTGCTCGATCTAGGTATTTTTGTTCTTTAAGTTCCTTGATCCCTCGATACGTCATTGTCATTGTTAAAGTAAAGAAGAAAAGATGGGAAACGACCACTACGGAGTGGACGTCGCCCTTTGCCAAGGAGCGACGAGCGGCGGAACTCTACTGCATCGTGCATGATCGTACACGGCTGGGCGCAACTTGGTTCGTTGGCTCGTTCGCGTTACAGCGCTGTGCACTGTGCAGCGCGTGCAATGGCGTGCAACGCCGCCAGGCGCCAGGTGCTCCTAAGGTGCTCCCGCTCCCGCTCCCGATAGTGTATGTACGTACATATATACGTGCATACATGCGTATGTACGTCGCGCGAGGCGGTGTCGGGGTGTAGACACTGTAGACTGTGTAGTGACTGTAGTGAGTGTAGTGTAGGGTGTGCTTGTGTAGTAGGTCCTGTTGGTGGGTGGTAGGGTAGGGTAGGGGAGTAGGAATTCGGAGTCGGCAATATGGCCGGCCAGATGTGCAGCGGCAGCGGCAGGGTGTCACGGTGGTGTTAGTGCCGCGCGCCAGACTCGTTCTCTCGTTATTTATATGTCGAACTACCGCAAGTCTTGTCCGAATCTCGCGTGTTTTCATGGGCTCGGTGATATACTGTGCAGAAGCAGGAATACGGCTTGCATGAAGGCATAGCATACGCTCACCGGCCAAGCAAACATGAAGTGAGTAACGCTGAAATCTGTACGCATACCATGTACCGTACATCAACCATCAACCATCAACCGTCAACGCGAACGAGAGGGAATGAGAATGAGAGAAGGAGCTTCCTCCGGCCACTCGTCTCTCTTTGCTTTTCGCTTTTCGCTGTCGACGTTTGAATTTCCTCGCGGTTCGGTCGCGCCTCCTGGGCTAGACGCGCCAACGACGGCCGCGCGACGGTCAATATTGAATATCGTCCTCCGACCTCCGACCTCCGACTTCCGACGTCTCCGCACTACAGCACTTTACAGCTATTTAATCTTCCGACTGTACACGTATACGATTGTATTTGGACGAAAAGGATCGCGACCTGCGACTAGTGATATCGATCACGCGTCGCGGGTCGCGGGTCGTAGGGCGGGCGCGGACCGTCCCTTTAATTCGACTGTTGTGTTCTTTAAATCCCGACTTCCGATTCGAAAGGGTACAGCCTGCCTGCCTCCCGGCTCCCGGCCAGTCCAGCCTTCCCTTGCCCTCGACGCTTGACGCTCGACAGAGGGCAAGGACCGTAATGATTTTTGACAGCGCGGATTTCGGTAGCGGCGTCGACGCCGCGACGTCAACCCATCGCGTCGCGTCGCGTCGACTCGTCGAGGTCGAGGTCGAACGAGGCTATGGGGGCGAGTCACGGCTCATGCCGAGAACGTCGAGAACGTTTCCTTCCGCTCAGTCCGCTCCGGGAAAGAAACGCTCTGTACTCGTCGCTCGTCGTATGCGTCAACGGCTTTCACGAGCCCTGCGCTTCGCAGAGCCCTGCGACGAGCCTTTCTCGAAAACCGCGACAAATCCTGCGTTATGTTCCCTGTTCTCTCGCCCTCGCCATCGTCTCCCTTCTTTCCTCTGCCTTCCCTTGCTTGCGCGGATGCGTCTGTGTGCGACCACAGGCCACCAGCCACCAGCCACCAGCCACGTCTGTCTCGACTCGACTCCGAGTCCGACTTTCCACGACAGCCCGACGCATCTATGATTCTTATGTACGTGCATCTGCCGGCCGGGCCGGGCCGAGCCGAGCCGGACGTCTTTAAACCCTGAAGGGGTCCCCGAGGACCCAAGGCCCTATTTCGCGACGCGACTTTTCTCAGCTCGTTTTCTTACCACTTAAATTCTTACCATTCCCACGACAATCGCTTACTTTTCGCAGTAACGAGAGATTACGGTAAACGTATGTGTATGAAGTTAGCATATCA